>NW_008804548.1:3305759-3343125 GCF_000145635.1 Gaeumannomyces tritici R3-111a-1 | reverse complement strand
CATACAACACCGAGGATTCCCCAGTGGTCACCCACCTGAGTACTAGTTCGGCCCTCACTGGTTTGACTAGGGGAGAGCGGACGGGATCCCGTATATTCCAGTGGGTATGGTCGTATGTGTCAGTCATTGCCGAGTAGCTTGGTGATATCCTTGATGTTGAGTTGATCTCTGAAGCGGGTCATCTTGTTGCCAGCTAGGGATTTCGTCAGGCCGTCCGCAAGCGTCTAGTCGGTTGGTGTGTATGCAAGGTTAATTCTTTTGGCGTAAGCTTCCTATTAAAGCCAATGATTGTGAATATCGATGTGCCGGAGCTTGGTCTGCAGTGTGTATAGGTCTTTGTTAACAAGGCCAATTGTTTGCTAATTGCCGCACTTAATCTTAATGCTGCAGTCGTTGAGGGTGACACCCAGCTCCTTGATCCACCTGTTCACAAATAGAGCTCCTTTGGTGGCTTCTGCAAGGGCGAGCAGCTCGGCTTCAGTTGTTAGCGTGGTCACTGTGGCCTGCTTGCTAGCTCTCCAGCCAATAACTCCATGTCTACGATCTCGACCGCATCGCATGCCACCGCGTTGTGCAGCGGGGGTGCGCCTCGAGAGCACATTATTGCATTTGACGTCGACCCCGTGGCACGGAGAGAAGTAACCTGGAAAGCGCGGCGCTACAGGACAAGGTTTACCGCTACGTCGTGTGCGAGCTTAATGCTATTATAGACGAGTTTAGGAAGGCAAGCATATGGGCGCATTGAGAGCGTGCGCGACCAACCGCGACGTTGTTCCCAGTGTCGACACGACAACTGCCACTAGGGGCAGACACTCTGGATTCCGAATAATCATGCGACGGTAACGTAGGCGCTGACAGCGGGGCGATCTGAGGTTCTGTATCGCGTATAATCACATGGGCCTCTACAACTGTAGCCTGATCCAATCCCATTCCTACTTTTCCTCTGTCTATCGAACCTGATGGAGTATTGAACTAGAACTGCTAGCTAGGGGACGGAACAGTTACCTAGGCATCCGCGTAAAACGCCAACCCGGGCCTTCGAATTTGTCTCAAAACAGCCTGCTACGCAAACAATGTGTGACGGAGAGGCTCTGAATCTATGAATACCTGGCTATTGTGGCGGTGGGTTCAAATCAACTTGGGGTGGCATGTTCTCTGTGGTTCCACACTTCGGCCCTTCGAGCCCACCCGAGTGGGCATGAACATGGGACGGCTAGGAATAAGCCAGACGTAAAGGACTGCCCTCTTCAAGGACCCATGTGGATATACGCAGCCCAGACCCTCGGATCGCCCCCGTACCAAAGCTTACGCCTCGCGGCGCGGTCCGAGACAGAGTGTCCGTCCCTGGTGCTCGCCGCGGCGCCGGCGGCGCCGGAGACGACGTCATCGCGCTGCCTCTTGGACTGGCGCACGCTCCACACGCCGTTGCGCAGGCCGCGGACCACGGCCCTGTCCGAGCCGAGGCCGCCCCGGGCGAGCTCGGCGTAGACGCTACGGGCGACGCCGACGCAGTGGCTGTCCGACACCTCCCACAGCGAGCCGATGACGTGCTGGAACCCGGCCAGCTAGAAAGCGCTCATCAGGTGCAGCCCTTCGTCGCTCAGCTCCTTGGCGTGGCTGCTGCCCGTCAGGTAAGCGGACAGGTAGGCTAGGAAGCGCGGGCGCTCGTGCCGCCGGAACTCGTCGATAACGTCGGCGATCGTAAAGGGCGTCTCCCGCCAGTCGCGCAGCAGGAGCGCGCTCTTGAGCGGGTCGTAGGTGTCGGACTGGCCGTGGCCGGCGAAGTGGAGGATGCTGGCGTCGCGCAGCAGCCCGACCATTACGGCCTTTTCTGGCTCCAGGAGGATTGTGGCAGCCTCGCTTGAGGGGGGGTTCATTGGCGGCGGTGGCTGGCGGCGTCGGAGATAGTGAGTTCAGCTCTGTGCAGACGGCGTTGGCTTCGACTTTGGCGGCCGGCAGGGTGCCAAGGCCTTCGGTCTCTTCCATAGCGATGAGTAGCGCCTTGAGCTACAAATTTGTTGGGGCTTGATTCTCGGGAGCTTGGGCCGATCCTCGCAGCCGGTTGCGCTGTGCAAATAGCAATGCCTTGATGGACGGGCTATACGATGACAGGATACGCTCCAGCAGCGTGTCCTCCGGCGCCGCCCCTGGCCCATAGCGCCCTGCGGCGTGGATAGGGAGCAAGCACAGGTCGCCAGTTGGAATCCACCACACCCGAGGCACTCCCATTTTCCCATGTCATGATTGCCTGGCATGACGGACAGTCTTCCCCGACCTAGTTGTTTTCTTTGTACCTAGGAAGAAGTTAGTGGTGCTGTTTTCGAGTCACTCGTTCAACTTGGATAGCAATTTGGAAAAACAACCTACCTTTGTTTGCACTTTGGACAAAAGTAAAAGACTGTGCTTCCCTCATCCGCACCCCGGGTCTGGAGGGTCGTGTACCGAATCTCTTTCGCGTCGCAGAACTGGCAGTCTTGCTCAATACTTGGCCAGTGATTCTCTTCGCGGGAATGTGTCTTTTCTTGACCGGTACCCTGTGTACGCAATGGTGCAGCAGTGTTTTTGTACCTTGACACAGTGACGGTGCCAATGAGCGTATCTAGGCTGAATTTAGCGACTGTTTTTGTCACAAAGGAGGCTATCACCAAGGGCCGGCACACTGTTCCAGGCCTTTGTTCGGACGATCTGCACGGGCACCAGTGCCGCACAGGGTAGAAGATGCATGCCGAGCACTCGTCGGCAATAACGGGGGTGCGGTAGCGAGTACCGCGCCTGCAAGAGAGGGGATCACTGTATATAAGGAGGGCACAGGGCCCTCGGCGTGCCCGTCCCCCTTTCTCTTGCAGAGATCTAACTTAACATACAATAGACCCTATCTTGCACCCTTTGTCCGTCACAGTTTTCGTCAAACATGGCAGAAAAGCTTTACTTTTGTTCATTTTGCCACAGCAGTCGCACTTGACATTTCGATCGGCGGTGATGGGCAACGTGTCGCCGCAATCGTCGCAAAACTGGACGGCCATTGGGAACAAGTTCGCGACGGCGTCGCGCAGCGCGTTGACCAAGTTGTTTAAGCTGGGCACGTTGAATCTCCTTGCACCCGGATGCGTGCGTGCGTGTGTCAAGAAGTAGGAGATTAGGTGGATGGTTGTCCGGTGTTAAGACACGGAGGGGACGAAGAGAAAAAAATCAAGCAAAAAAAAACACCATATTAGTCAGCCGGAATCGAGAGCTACCTACCCAGGTAGGTGGCATGGTCGAGTCCACAGGACCAACAAGGCTTATTGTATTGGCAGCGCTACAGCATTGATTTTCTCTCAATGATGGGAAGGGGACCGGTAAAAAGACGGGCGGCGGTGAGAGTGGGAATCCAGAAAGACGTTGGCGGCCTGTCCACCGCGAGGTGGGCTAGTGCGATAGCGGCGGTGGTCAACAAAGCCGCCATAAGATGGAGCGGGAAACACGAACGACTAACATGGATGGAATGAGGTGCGGGGTGGACCAACCTACCCAAGTCTCTACCTACCTATTTACCTACCTAGGCACCTACCTCTTGGCGCCAACGAACAGGCTTTCACACACAGCACTGCTCATGGGAGGGTGGCCCGGCCCGCAAGGCCGCCCTAAAGGCGGGAGGGGGAAATCGCTTGATTGTCATTGTTGCGATCTGCGGGAGGAAAGCGCTCGTGTCTGGATCGGGGTTGCAGTTAGGAGGTAGGCCGGTGCACGGGCCTACATCCAACACTGCCACGACTGTTGCCAGAGTGCCATGAGAGACGTCGTCGCGGCATCTGAAAGGACAGGTGCCTCGTGCCATCGTGCCAAATCAGGCTCCAACACCCTCGGCCACTCGCACCCGGCCGAAAAGAGCCTACTGATAAGCGCAACACACGAGCACAAATAGACATGCCGGTAGCCGCCCGAGATGAAAGATTCCCTCGGGCACAAGCAAGGAGAACACCCGACTGTTGGCTTCCATCAAGACACGAGCTTTCTTTGTTTTCGTCATCGGCCCGGAGTGAATGGAAGAGGGGCTGTTTGTGAAACTCCAATCCCCGAAGCCCACGTGATTATCGCGTCAATCCGGCCTCCAACGAGTGATGTCACCCATCATCTACCCATAACATATCTCATATGCAGTCTTCTCGGCTGCCAACTCGGTGAATTGGGCATGTGCCGTCATGAGAGGGCAGTAGTGCGAGAAAGGCACGGCAGCAAGACGAGAACAAAAGACAGCACAACGGGACGTGTTTCTGTTGAAGTGAACCCGCGGCCTTTATCGTCGCGACTTCTGCAAGAGGTCAAACTCCCCATTGACACTCTTGCGAATACAGGATAGATATGCACACATCAAATACACGGAACCGGAACCAAGGAATGACAGTAACAAACCCACCTCTAAGCAGCCACCGCCCGAAAAAAAATAAAGGCAGCAACAGCCAGGGGTAAGCATGGATATCTATAATGTCACGTCTTGGCTCCATCGCCACGCAGGGAAGACGCCGCGTGAAGAAAACAGAAACATGTACAGGCGAAGGAGGATCTGGTATCATGATTATAATGACGGCTTGCAAAGGAAAGGATCATCAAATGGGAAGAAGAAAAAGACAAAACGCCCCGCCCACATGCAAACAAATCCGATGCTGTCTTGCTTCAACACTGTCAAGCGAGCGTCTCGTTCCACGGCACCCAGTACTGCTCCGTCCATCCCGGCATGCAGAGCACCTTCTCGGGCGGGCGTTGCCACGTGATCTGGAGGGGCAGCTTTTCGCGATGCTCCCTCTTGACCCAATCGCTGACGTACCCCTTTCTCTTCTTGATGGCGGCGCCGTAGGTATCGTTATACTCGAGATTCACCGTGGGCACGATGGCAATCTTGCCGTAGCCGTGCCACCACAGGTCCTTGCAAAAGTACGTGGGCTCGCCCACGCGGCACTCGCCCTCGCGGCCGTCGCGGAACTTGACCTTCTCCGACATGACGGGCTCGGCCCGGAACGTGACTGCGCCGTTCCAGCACGCAAACACGTGCACGGCCCGCCCGGCCTCGAAACGTTCCCTGCTGACCAAGTCGTCCGGGAACAGGTACCGCGCTCGCGCGAAGGAGCCTGACTTGTCGTCGGGTATGTCGAAGAAGGAGTCGCCGTTGATCTGGCGCGCGACCCACTCGTCGTAGAACGTCGGTACGTCCTGGATGTGCGACCAGTCCATGGCGCACGTCATGTCGGCCTCCTGAATCACGCGCTGGTGTAGAAGCTCCAGGATATCCTCGGCGCATATTGCCACGTCGTTGATAAAGGCCACAACCGCGTCGTTGGCGAACTCGATGTTCGCGCCCCATTGCTCAGGAGGCTCCGACCGGGGCATAAACCTGGCGGGGGCAGCAGGGGCGGTCTCCTTGGTGGCGGGGGCGTCGTCGGCGGGCTTGGGGCGGTTCTTGCGGCGGCTATTGATCATGGGTTGGAGGGCCATGTTCCGCAGCTGGGCCAGGCGCTCGATACGGTCGGCTTCGCTTGGGTTGATGTCGCTATTGAGGTAGTAGTAGGTGGCACCGAGGGCCTCGAGCTCGGGGCGGAGGGCCATCAGGATCTCGGCGGTGCCATCGTCGGAGCGGCCCTCGACGATGGACAGCACGCAGTTCTCAGGCCCGACGAAGCGCATCACCTCAACTATAGAGCCCAGCAAGCGCGGCAGGACGTAATGGCACTGTCTCAGGTTCAGGGCGAAGAAGTACTTCTTGCCGGGGTTCCATTTGGACGCCTTCAGGTGCTGGTATCGGGTCTCGTTGAACTTGGGGCACCACATGCGCTCGACCGAGGTGTCATCGGCGTTCATGATGGCGGGGATGTATGCCTCGACGCGCTCCGTAGCAAGCTTCTTCTGGCTGGCCGAAAGCTTCTTCCGTGCCTCATTTTCGTCGAATTCCTTCTCTATTTCCTCGGCCGTCTTTCCCCTATGCCTGTCGTCCTGGGCCTGCTTCTCTTCCTGCGCTTTCTTCTCCTCGGGCGTGAGTATGATCTCGGGCTCGGCGGGGGCGGCGGTGGCGGTACTGGGCGGCGACGTCGGCTCAGGGTCCTGGGCATTGGACCCAGACTTCCAGGGATCTGCAAATGCAGAGGCACACGGCAAGAGTTTAGCTGATGTCATTCCCGAGACAGTGAAGTTGGGACGGCTGAAGCTAAAATGGACGGGCAGGTAAGCTGGACTCGGGTACGTACTAAGGCCGGCTGGGAGCTTTGTCACAGCTGCCAGGCCATGGGAACCAAATGTCAGATAGACAGCCAGTGCGAAGACCAGGACCAGCTGGACACTGATGAAGACCCTGCGCTTGGTCATGCGCGGCACCATTGCCGCGACACCCTGCCGGGTGTTTGGTGACGGTGTGGTCGGACTGGACAGCATCTTGACATGTACAGACGGTTGGGAGCTAAGCGATCGGTTCGATTCGATTGAGCAGACGCGGCGACGCCCGGACAGCGCGTCGACTTGTTGATACCTGTGGCGGGCCGTGGGAAAAAGGGGGGTTGTCCGTCGTCGGCTAGAGAAAGCAATCAGGAGAGATATCCGCGAGCCTTCTCGATGCTATGCCTGCCAGGCAGAGACATCGAGCTGTCAGGCAGGTTCCTCTCGTTCGCTACACCAACACGCAGTCCCGACTGAGACTTGGATCTCTCCAACGGGCTCTCAGCACCTTCCAAGTCTACTTCATTTTCCAAGGCGATGCCCATGGCAGCGCGATAACGAAACTTCCGATAACGAAACTGCCGATAACAAGTGGGGCTTCTGCATGCCTGAGGAAAGAAAAAAAGCCACCAAGGCTTTATATCCCTGCCCCTTTATTCAAGTGAAATGATCAAGGCCCAGTAGCGCTAGCACCGGAGCAGTAGGGACAAGAACAGAATCATAAGGCTCGAGGGAGTGATACTTTGTCAACCCTATCAACTCACACCACAGCCATTTCATACGGGTGTTCATGGAGATGCACTTTCCGGCCCGGCTATGCCCGTGCTTGTGCCCCATCAACCGTTTCGGCTTCGGCGGTCCAGCGACCCGGGCGGAGAGAGCCCGGTTTCCCGGAAGCACAGAACCTTCGGCCTCGCAGAAGTAGCGTGTCACGGAGCATAGGGCATAGGACTAGACGGGCGGCGCCTAGTTTATCCGGGGCCTACCTTGGAGCGAGATTGAGCAGGGTTCGGGTATGATCCGGCAGCTTTCCGATCAAAGCTGGAGGTGCCCATTGGTCAGTGTCTGTCCATCTGGCTGGGAACCGAGTTGGGGAAACCCCCGCTCTCGCATTTCCCCGGGGGATGTCCCCGGCGAACCGCAGATTGCACGACCATCAGGTGATGGACCCAGGGTTATAATATGGGGCAGTTTATAATTACAACCATGCTGGCTCTGTGTCCACTTGGATCCAGCAGTTGGCTGACTTGAGATTGACAAAGCCTTGCGCGGTCGAGCGTCCTGGTCAGCGTTTACACATTATCGCATGAGGCTCCTCTGCCGCTTGCCTGTTTGGTTGTTTAAGAACGCCCGCGTTGACGGTTGAGAGTCCGATCAAGCGTTATTGACCAAGATCATTCTCAGAGAACATTTCCAATCGGTTTGTGGTGCCCTGAATGCCATTGTTACTGTTTATCGAATGAGAACCCGGACTAAATTTGAGAGCATTGTCCATGGAAGGCACTAAAGCGCGTGCGAGGGACACCGTCCACGCGCTGGCATCCGAAGATCTGCCGGCCTGTGCAATGCCATGTGGAAGACATCGGGAAGCGAGATGGGGACGGCGTTGTCCGTTGCTGGAAGGAATGGGGTTAGGGGCCCTGCTGCCATTCCCCCATTTGTGGTTTTCTTTCATTGCTTGTTATCGGCCCGAGCGCGGCCTGACAGCCAGATCTGGTTGGCCCTCCCCACACCTGTGCCCCCCTGCGGCAATGGCGCCGTCGAGGCTGAAGCAACAGCCAAGGCAAACTCGGCAAGTCTCGAACTGTGGAGAGGCGAAGGGGGGCCCCCTACACATCACGCGCGACTTCGTCCCACCGAGCTGGGCCATACGCTGTACGCGTCCTGGCAGGCGATGTTAGCTCCTGCTTGACCGCGGCAGTGGCAGGCCAAAGCGGCTGGCCTCTCGGAAGAGGTCTCAGCCAGGTGGTGGCGGCGGCGAGCTGGCCGGGGTCACGGAAACCAGCGGCATCTCGTTTGAAACCCCCAACTGTGGGTTGGGGAGTATCGTCACTTGACACCCTCGACTGGAGGCTCACGAAATCCTGCGACGGCGTCGAGTCCATATCGGGCGTACAGCTCGCCAACGAGACAAGGCGGATGTCGCAGTGCGCAAGGGGCGGCAGGTAGGGACCATGTTAGCAACAAAAGCACAAGATGCGTGGGCCGTGGTTCTCCACAGAAGCTGTTCGGGCAGAATTGCCGAGTGGTTATGGCCGCCCCGTACAGGCCACGAATAGTTGGCGGCATTGGCGTGGTCTTTGGGGTACATCTTGCGGGGGTAGAGGACGCAGCTCGAGGACTGAGAAGAGCAAGAGCGTCGCTTAAGACGGCAGCAGATAAACGGACAAACACCCCAGAATCTCAACGTCTAGTGAATCTGCATAGCATAGCACATAAGAAGACACTGGCCGTTCAATGCCTCCCCCCTCGGTGACTGGGCGGCCCGGCTGATGGCTGGCTCGGCCTTAAATCGGTCGGTCTGGTCCGTACGTGCAGGAAACTTGCTGCATGTGGCGGCCCAGCTGTGCACGATTGGGTCGCTTCTTTACGTCCGCGTTTGGAATATGGTATGCCCGGCGCACATACAGGCTAATCATTGTTCGTCGCGGCTGTCTAACACGCGCATCTTGTGTTTATCGAGCCAAGGTACATGGAGCCTGGGGGGCCGTGGCGAGCAATATGCAAGCAAAGACAACCAACAGTTGCATCTCCTTGCCGCCGCCGTGGCCGTTGGGCGCAACCTTGCCAAAATGATACCTGTGGTGGGACGGGCTGGGCGCAGTGCAGGGACTGGCGCGTGACACCTGTATCAGGAGAGAAACATCAAAGGATTGGGTTGCGGCGCATGTCCCTCCCATGAGTCTAGACTTTGGTCGTCTTGCATGTTCAGGAACTAGAACAAAGTGCAAGAGCACAGCTGGTGGGAGCTTTCGAGTCGCTGACGGGCAGAGCGAATAGGACAGCTGACCGCTTCTTGGCAGTGAATATTGTAGGTTGCCGACCTCGTCCACGGGAATTGGCAGCGGGCGGTTCGCATGCATTGACTGGTCCTGGGTGTCGGCGCGCGGCGCATGGGAGTCGGCCAACCAGACCCGATGCGACGCTAGCGCACAGGATGGAGCCGAACGAGGACCCAACCCATGGAATCAAGGGACATTGGCCAGATGGGGCCCAGGCAACGGCGGTGGGGTAGGGTCCCTCGTGCCTCTGCAAAATTCAATCTTCATTCCACGTCGCGCCTGCCAGCTCTCTGGGCGCGAACCATTGCTCTTTCCCTCGTCCATGGCTCTGGCGAAGCGCACACCATCCCGTCTTTTTTTTTCTTCTTTTTTTTTTGCTCCTTGCGCTAGGCATAAGCCTTGCAAGTTTTTTGTACCTGAAAATCTTCCATGAACTGCTCTTTCTTTGTCGACCCTGCCTTCACCACCACATCTCCAACTTGTGGGGGAATGGAGATGGTGGCCGGGCAGGGGGCCCCAGACGCTCCACACTCCACCCACACAAACTCCGCATCGAGCTCAAACAACGTCTGCTGGAAACGGCCCGTTTATTGCGCTGGTGCAGGGTTGCCAGACCCAATCGCCGCATCCTTCTCTGGGCCTCGGTAGACGCTGGGCATCGTCTGGATTGCTCATAGACCCTGGCCGAAGAAAGGAAGCGGAGAAACAAGAGGACGACGGTGGCCCTCTGCGACGTGCCTACCCGCACAATGGTACGTTGTGACGGTGGCCGCCGGTACGCGCGATGGGCGAAAAGAACAAGGAAAGAAAGAAAGAAAAAAAAAAGCCCAAGTCGGTGTCTCTCCGCTCACCTTGGCTCCATCATGAGGTGTTGGCGGTGTGTTTGCTGTCATGAATGAGTCGGAGGCTTTGGCCACGCCATCAGCACCAAACTCAGCTCGACTGCCGAGCACCAGACGAAGTCTTGGCCACCTTAGCCAGTCTCCAGTGACGTGACTAACGCCCCGACGCCAGCCGTCGACCGTCTAGGGTGACGGGTAGACTACGCCCACTCGGGCGAGAACCGCGTGGCATGTCGATATGATGATCAGTGCGTGTATGCCTGCTGCTTTCGATTTCCATTGACAGCAGACAGGGCGTCAACAAAGCCCTAAAGTTGGTGCCCTTGGGCCAAAACACCAGGCACAGACCGAGAGGAAACAAGCGTCCGTCCGATGCAGCGGCCAGCCATCACGACCCGTCCCACATGGTTTGTGATCCACGGGTCATGGTGTCCCCATCGGGCCCATCTCCAATTTTTTGACTGGCACGCATACCTGGTCGAGCTCCAAAAAGTTTGCCAGGCTCCTCGTACCCGTGGAAGAAGCGAAAGGGATGATGGACAAGGGTTTTTTTTTCTCTCTGTCTACCCCGTTTTCTTTTGCTCATTCTATTCTGGCCCCCCATTCCCACCCCCTTACCCACTTCTGTCTTTTTCGTTCTTCTTCCACCTTCTCCTAACTCTGCTGAGTGGCTTTTTGTGCGACTCTCAAGATTCCACAACGTACTTGGGAACTGCCCTAGACCGGAATAGGAGGTATCTCCTCGTCTGTCACTGGACAGGATAAGCAGATCTGACCCCGGGCGGCCTGCAAGTACTAACGCCAGCCAGCCAGCCAGCCAGGCCGCTGCACGCCGACGCGCCCAGGACCCGGCCGGCGTCCCTTCGGCGATTTAAGCACAAACTCGATCCGCATGCTGAACACGGGGCCCCGTTGGAGTTGGTAGCCCGCCTGCAAAGCATACCTAGGTACCATCCCCTGCTCCCCCAAAAGCCCACAGCAGAGCGTGGGTGGTGTGGAACTGTGGGGATATAGAAGCGCGGGTAACATCTGGTGGGTAACCTTGTCGTCCCCTTCCTGCGTCTCGTAGCTGGGCCATGGGCCGAGCAGAGGAGCACGAGCTCCGAAAACGGTTTTCTGGCGCCCTGCGTCTAGACAACAGACGCGGAGACCTGGGCCCGGCTGCGGCCCACACCCCTGGTTCTGTACCTCCCCATGTACCCCTTTCGGCCCTTCCCCGTCTCCATTGTGTCGTGTTTTGTCGTGTTGTGCTGCTGGTTGGCCTCACACGTTCCTCCTTGCGGTTTAATTTGCCAGGGGTGGAGGGTCATCGGCTCCATCGCTTTGTTTTATTTGCTTACCAGAGAAAAATGGTAGAAAGGAAAAAGTTCACTCTGCCTCCGCGTGGTGACGGCCGGGGCGTGAGCCCAATCTTGCACACCCCTCCCTTCGGACCTGTCGCCCGCTGTCATGACCCTATAGCTTGCCGCGTCCATATTGCTTTGCCCCCGCCGACTTATACACCTATATATTCCACACTCCCTCCTCCTCCTGCTCACCTCTTGGCCCCCTTCCTCCTTGTGTGCTCCCACCCACGACTCTGTAACCGGTCCGACATACTGAGCAGTGTTTCGCAGCCGAGACCTCATCCCCAGAGCTCAAGCATCAAACGACCCAAGATGGCTGGCGGCGGTGTTGAGCCCGTTCAGGGCACGACCGACGTCGGGAGGATCGAGGCGCCCATCACTGTCAAGGCGTACCTCATCTGCGCTTTTGCCGCCTTTGGTGGTATCTTCTTCGGCTATGATACCGTTAGTCCATCCTTTTCCCTCTCCATTGCTGGAACCATCAACGGGAGTGTCTAACATGGTCATGTACCTGGAATCTAGGGCTGGATGGGTGGCGTGCTCGGCATGCCCTACTTCATCAGCCAATACACCGGCCACGAGTACGACTACGCCAAGTTGCAGCCCATCGGTGTCTCCACGGATGAATTTGTTATCCCTGACGCCATGAAGTCTCTCATGACCTCGATCCTGTCCGCTGGTACTTTCTTCGGTGCTCTTATTGTAAGTCGCACCTCGATTCTCGCCCCGGCATGAGGCAGCCATGTCTCGCTGTCCGAAACAGGCGCTAACCGGTGAGACAATCACGATAGGCTGGTGATATTGCCGACTTCATTGGTCGTCGTCCCACCATCATTATGGGTTGCCTTGTCTTCTCCGTCGGCTGTATTCTCCAGATCGCCAGCGCCGGCCAGGAGGCCTTGTTCGTCCTTGGTCGTCTGATTGCTGGTCTTGGTGTCGGCTTTATCTCGGCCATCATCATCCTCTACATGTCCGAGATCGCGCCTAAGAAGGTCCGTGGTGCCATGGTTTCGGGCTACCAGTTCTGCATCACTATCGGTATCCTGCTCGCCAACTGCGTCGTCTACGCCACCAAGGACCGCAGCGACACTGGCTCTTACCGCATCCCCGTGGGCATCCAGTTCCTCTGGGCTATCATCCTGGGTGTTGGTCTCTTCCTCCTGCCCGAGTCGCCTCGTTACTTTGTCAAGAAGGGTAAGGTCGAGGACGCCGCCGCGGCCCTCGCTCGTATCCGTGGCCAGCCTGTCGACTCGGACTACATCCGCGATGAGCTTGCCGAGATTGTCGCCAACCACGAGTACGAGACCGCCCACGTCCCGCAGACCAGCTACGTTGGCTCGTGGCTCGCGTGCTTCAAGGGCAGCATCACCAAGGGCAACTCCAACCTGCGCCGCACGCTCCTGGGCAGTGGCATGCAGATGATGCAGCAGCTCACGGGTATCAACTTCATCTTCTACTTCGGAACCCCCTTCTTCCAGCAACTCGGCACCATTAAGGAACCCTTCCTGATGTCGCTCGTCACCACCCTCGTCAACGTCTGCTCCACCCCGATCTCGTTCTGGTCCATTGAGAAGTTTGGCCGTCGCTTCCTGCTTATCTACGGCGCCATCGGCATGATCATTTCCCAGTTTATCGTCGGTATCCTCGGAGTCACCGCGGGCCGCATCGAGGCTCGCAACGACAGCGCCGTCCAGGCCATGATCGCTTTCATCTGCATCAACATCATGTTCTTCGCCATCACCTGGGGCCCCACCGCCTGGGTCATTGTCGGCGAGTGCTTCCCGCTCACCATCCGCTCGCGCGGTGTCGGCATCTCGACCGCCTCCAACTGGTTCTGGAACTGCATCATCGGCCTCATCACCCCCTACATGGTTGGCAACAGCCAGGGCTCGGCCAACCTGGGCCCCAAGGTGTTCTTCATCTGGGGCACCCTGTGCTGCGTTTCCCTCACCTTTGCCTACTTCCTCGTCCCCGAGATGAAGGGCCTGTCCCTGGAGCAGGTCGACCGCATGCTGGAGGAGACTACGGCCCGCAAGTCCAAGAGCTGGGTCCCCACCACCACCTTCGCTGCCGAGATGGGCCACACCAAGAGCGAGAAGGCCGGTGTGGAAACCAGCAAGGTCGAGGAGGTCTAAGCTTGGATCGTGCTCTTTTCCCGTCCAGTTTCCTCTGTCTCGTCTCGTTAGCTCCCATCCAGTGTTCCGCCGCTCCGCGAGCAGCGATGATGGTTGGGCTTGAACGGATGATGAGAGCAGGCAAGCGCACTCATCATACACTACTTTAAACCTAATGCCATACAACCTAGGTGGCCGGATACTTTGGATTGGGGGGAAGCGATTCGGGTTACCTGGGCGCTTGCTGATTTTGTTGTGGGAGGGGACGCGGTTCTCGATCCCCATGCCTTACATGATACCTCGTTCCTAGTCTTCCCCTAGCGTTTTTTTTTGTTAAAGTACCAAATCAAATAAAATTCAAATTGAACCAAACAGCCTCTGCTCTTTGCTCCCTTGGCTTGCTTCTCGAAACGTTCAATTTCCCACCCAAGCCCATGACACGACGTCGGCGACGGAAGCCTCTCTGTCTTGGTGTGGATGATAACTGGCTGCATAATGCTGAAAGCTTCATGTTGGCTCCGAGGGGTTTGGGGTGTCGGTGATTTTGCATCTGGTGCCGCGAATGAACAATTTCTCCCTTTGTCGCCACAGTTCTAGATCTGGGCTGGTCGAAAGAAGCTCGCCCAAACGAGCCAAGCTCTACAACGCAAGCGCGATCGGCGAGGCTTGGGCACGCTTGGCCGCCCCAGCGTGCCCCAGCTTCTAGATTTGAGAGGACGCCTTGGCGCCAACGCCCACTGCAAGCCGCGCGACGTCGTGATTGATGAGTGGTTGATTGAATAAATATGAAGCCATCGCCATGCTGTTGAATTACAGAACAAAACAAACAAACAAAAAAACGAACCAAAACCCATGCTAGATAACAAACGCAATCCCAGCGAAACCCAACCTCACCCCCCCTAGGCAGTGTAATCCGGCGGGCTCGCCTCGTCCACAGTCATCGGGTCCGTCGACCTCAGGAACACCAGCACCTCGTAGACCGACTTTGCAATGTCGAGCGCCCTGCAGCTCCAGTCGCCGCTCGACCACATGCCGGTGAGGAGGTTGTCGTAGATGACGACGGCGATGAAGCGCACCGTGTGGTCGTCGGCCGTCCAGTCGCGCTTGTCCGGGTAGTGCAGCAGGTAGCGCGGCGACTTCTTCTGGACCGCGTCCTTGGCCTGCTGCGCCGCCTTGGCCTTGTCCATTTCCTCGTTGCCGCCGCCACCGCCGCCGCCGCTGCCGCCACTGCCGGCCGGGTGGTGGGGGAGGGGGACGGATGACCGGGCGGCGACGGCGGCCGAGTCGCGCCGGAACTCGAGCCACGAGCCCCGGACCTGCGGGCTGCGTAGCCAGGCCCGGAACTGCGCGCCGTCCTTGAAGGTGAAGAGCTCGAGGATCAGGCGCTCGTGCTGCCGCGCGAGGAGGGAGAGCATCTGCTGCGTCTGCGGAGAATGATGCGCGGCGGCGGCGGTACCCTCGCCGGGGCGGGATGGCGGCTCCGACTGGCCCATTGTTGCGCCGCGGCCGTCCTCGTGCTCGCCGCTGGGGAGGAGGAACTCGCTGTCGAAGGTGCTGGCGTTGATTGCCAGGGGTCTCCACTCGCCGCCGTAGGTGGATCGCGCTGCTTCCCTGGACTCGTTGGCGCCCATCTGGGGCGGGTTGCAAATGGCGGAGAGAGGTGATGGCCTGCCCTTTTTGTGTGCGGGGGGTTTTCTTTTTTTTCGTTCAAGCGAGCTTACGGCTAGCTGTTGGTCCAGTGACCAGGAGAGGGGAGCTAAGGGAGTTGCAGGACCGGCGGCTAACGACGTGATCCCAGGTCGCGGTCAACCGACGCAGGTGGTGTAGTCTAGATGGGGATATCTCGATATATACCAACCCAAGGACTAGATCGGCAGCCACCTAGATCACCCGACCAGCTACCTCTCTTCCCGAGCCAATATGTAGATACACGCGCCTGCTCCCATCTCAACGGCCTGCGACGCCGGAGGCCGCCCAGGATCGGCCACACAGCACACATGGCATTCGCCAACCCCGCGCCCGCAGCGTCAGCCGCTAGCTGACTGGGCTAGGCAGCCTCCCAAGGCTCTGCTCGCTGTCTGTCCAATTGGGATATCCGGCAGAGCACCCCCTCCCGCGCGCGTCAACGGCCATGCACCTACCTACCTTGGCTGTCGGGAAGATGGCCCACGCAGCAACCGGGCGCCCACTACAAGTCATGAAGTCGAGCACCTGCGAAACCCATCATGCGGGCGTCGACGCATGTTGCGTCGCGCAAAGGCACAGGCCTGATGCCCCAGACTCCACTCGCCGCGTCTCCAATGATCCGATTGTGGGGGTCTGTGGCTTTGCTGCTATACTGAAGAACCTGGCCTAGGTGGTGCGCAGGCTGTGGCTGGTGCGTTTTCCTGCCACTTCGCGTTCGCGGCGGCGGCAAGCATGGGAAAAAACACTGGGGCGTCCCGCCCAGGCCCTTTTCGCGCGACTGGAGCTTTCTCAGCCTCAAGGCCGCGATCACGACAGGACTTTTTGGCACACCAGCCTGCTCATTCCGAGTCTACGATTCGCTCAACCAACCTCCTTCCTCAAGCTGTCCCTTTTGACTAGCTACGGTAATTGACGCAGCCAATCCATTGTGAGAGTACCGCCGAGGCCCTCCAGTCTTGGCTCACATAGAACCGGCTTGGAAACCGTTCACTGCTTTGACTCGGCGGGTCAATTCTCACCTCGTGCATTCTACGGCCACCACTGTCGAGTGAGACGAGGCCCAGAATCCTTCTGGACGTCCTCCTGGGATTGGCCAGGGCCTGCGTCTCATGCGCCCGGCGGCGTGAAGCCTCGAGAAAGACGACAGATCTGGTTGGTCTCTCTTTTTCTTGTTTCCGTTTCCCTCATGCCGTCTTGCACGTGCCGAAACCTTTGCTATGCTTTCCCCATGCCTTGTGTTTTGTCTTACGTGCGTAGTTCACCACTACCTCATCTCTTCCTCACCTTCCTAGCCAGCCTTGTCACCCACCACCTCACCTTGACTCACCTTGCTAGTCCCCTCTGCTGATTTTTTTCTTTTTTTCACCATCCCATCTTATGTCCGACTTCAGTCGCCTTTCATTTCTTGCCACATATTCTTCCCTTCCTCAACCGACACTCTCCTTGCAAGAAGCCCCAGAACAACACCGTCTTCACTCTGAATCGTCATCAGTCGACTTCTCTCTTGACCTGCTTTTTCATCCTGCATATCGACCCGATGATATGGCCATGCCTTAGCCAGCGCCATCAATCACGTTGAAATATGGCTAACGAACCGCCCGGTGAAGACGAGATGGCGGCAAATCACCGCACAAACGGCCACGCCGACAACGGCCATGTCGTCGACCTCGAGTCGCCTAGTGCCGGAGGTGCTAGTGCCGCTCCCGCTGCTCCATACAAGTTCACATGGCTGTAAGATGCGACCCTCCCCTCAGGCTTATCACTTCTCACCCACTCACGCTGTGATTGCTCAGAGACCCTCACCCTATCTTCGTTATCATCTTGGTTGGTCCGGGTGAACAGCCATTTGGCATCCAAAAGGACTTCCTTTGCTCCAAGTCGACCTATTTCCGGAGTCACTTTGAGCGGAACCAGGAACAGGAACAGCAGATTGAACATGTGGTTCATCTGCCAAAGACACCCGTCGAGGTCTTTGCGTGCGCGCAAAACTTCATCTACACGGGCAAGGTCTTCCCCACCATCGAGGACCTGCCCTCTTACGACATTCTGATCGGCGCCTGGAAGCTGGGCCACGAGCTGGGTATCGACGGTCTCTGCGACGCCACGCTCGACGCAATGAACCAGTGCCGTCGCGTCACGCAACACATACCCGCCACGCCCCTACTCGTCCAGGTCTGGAAGGACACCCCGGAGGGCTCCTCCATCCGCAAGCTGCTGCTTGAGTGGGCCGCCGAGTACATGCGCTCGTCAGACTCGCGCGCCGAGTTCGCCCGCTCCTTGCCCCAAGAGGTTCTGAGCGAGCTCGTCGTTGCTATGAGCTCCATGGACGTCCCGTCGGCGCCTGTTAACCACCGCCCCCTCGCCGCCCCGCAGGCCCTGCCCGCCGAGCCCGACAGGGCCCCGCCGGTCCCCGACAACATCACCACTCCCAACAACGGCAGCGGCAGCGGCAACAACGATATCAATAATAACCGCTATCAACACCGTAAGAACGTGCACTACGCCGAAGACGCTGGTGACGTTGAGGAGATCCCCGCGCGCCCGACCAAGCGCCATCGCTATTCGGACGTGCTGCCTAACGGGAACGCCGCCGGGTCGTCCCGGCCTGGCCCCGCCGCCAAGAGGCCCCGCGCCTCGCTGCCGGCTAACACCCGAGCGGCACCGGGACCGAAGCGCCGCATGTCGGCGTTGAACGTGAACCAAAACTTCTCGACGGATCAGAAGCTCGATTTCTGCGCCGACCTCTTGACCCGCATGTTGTCCGGCCCAGGTGAGTAACTCATAGCACCATGGCTCCCGCTCCCCGTTCCGTTTGCTGATCTTGCTTCTTGCTTCTCCAGGCTTCTGGACCCGTCTGGTCGGTCCCTTTAAGGAGCAGGTGGACCCGGTCCGGGACGAGGTGCCCGACTACCTGTCGCGCATCAAGCAGCCCATGGACCTGGGCACCATGAAGGCCAAGATGGACTCGCGCGAGTACAAGACCGAGGTCGAGTTCCTCAACGACATGCACCAGATCTTCACAAACTGCTACACGTACTGGACCAAGAAGGACCCTATGTGGGCCGCCTGCGAGAAGCTCGAGAAGACATTTGAGGAGAAGTACTCGCAGATGAACAAGTGGATCGCCAAGATGGAGGGCGTCGAGGCCTAAGATGGGCTCTTGCCTCACCCATCTTTTAGCCTGGAGAGTCCTACCCACCTCAGTCTGCACCTTGCTCATTCTATGACTCTGACAACACCTCGGGATATGCCATGGATGAAGACTGCACCTATGAAGCGCCTCGGATGGCGCCGCTGGGAGTTTGATTCTTCCATCGGCTGGGGCAACTATAGCTTCATGGATGAGGGACCTTCTTTTTCGTTCCTTGTCTTGGACCCCCACTGTCATCCCACCCCCTTTTCCCCTTGTTGTCGTTCATCGGACTTGCCTTTTCCTTGTTCCTGCTAATCGCACATCAAGGATGAAGGACATGTGCGTCCGTTCGAGGATGACATTGCCTCAGAAACCAAAATTGGCGATTTGATCGCCTCTTCACCCCTGTCGTTATACTACTATAACTGTACTTTTTCTTCCTTTTTTTGTCCTTCTTTGCGGTTGAGCATATACGAGGGATAACTGGGGGTTTTGGGTCACTGGAGACGCGCTGTCGTCCTTCCTTCATCCATGGTTTTGTCACATAGGTGTCTTTTTCATTCCTGTTCATTTTCTGCGCACCCCATCTCGCACGTCAGCACCTGTTCCCATTCCCCCTTAGTCATTTCCCCTTCTCTTCTTTGCGTGATACCTGACTGTCTGAATGTAATAATAACTACCCAACCCCTTGTTTTTGGCTTCTACCTTTGGCTTTCATCGGCATCGAGATATCGTGCGGTATTTAGCGGGTGTTGTCTTTTGAGTCTGGGCAATTAAAACATTGGCATGTCCGATTTGCAAAAGCCCGCCGTGTGTCCTATTTCCCTCTGTCTGTGGACACCATACCCAGTCCTTGTCTCGGCCAGACTATGTTCTTGCACGCATACGATGTCGGACGTAGTTTGAAGCCTTTACGGGAACCACCGGAGTCGCAGGATATCTCCCTAGTATGCCTAGGTTTTGGTTGGTAGTAGGTATGTCCCACTCTGATAGTGATTCTACAACCTTACAAGTCTGCTCAAACGTGCACATTACACCCACAGAAACGGAAGGATAAGATCCATGGCAGTAACCTTCTGCTATCTGGTGCGCAAACGCAAACGCTTCAGCTATCTGCCGCCCTACCTAGCTCCAAGTATACCACGTCCTCCCACATGGTCTTACCTGACAAGCATCCCGTACCTCGTGCGGAAGTGGCGCCACTTCACCCGCTAGATATGCGGAAAGAAAGCGCAAAAGGCTGCGAGGTTTTCGGTCCGGCACCCCTTGCCCTCCCTTTCTTCTTGATAACCCCCGAGCCATCCGTACCAAAGCCCAAGCGAGAGGCCCGTCCCGCCCTCCTTTGGGGGTATCCTCTAGTGTGCTGCGTGAGCGGCCCGGAACAAGAGCGAGCCGGCAGGAGCGAGTGGCCAAATCCTTTTTTTGTTTTTTTCCCCGGGGCGGGTTTCCGGCGGACCGACAGGCAGGCGACGGAAGAGGGTCGTGCAAAACTCCCGAGGGGCCTAGGAGGGTGACCGTAGTCGACGCCGACGAGGAGCGCCCCCCCCTCTCCCGCGTGGCAAGCTCTCGATTTCGCCACTGCCCCCAGATGGTATTGTGTATCTTGACTTTTCCGGAAGAGAAGATTGGAGCTGGCTGGGGGCTGCTGCTGCCAAAAAGCAATTCAAGGACATGCGTTCGGCTCAGCCAGCCACTCGACCTCGCTTCCCCGCTCGCCTAGGCATGGTCGGTTAGGGAGGCGTGGGCTAGAATCCTTCCCCTCCCCGCACCGCTGCAAGTCACAAAGTAGCAACGAGGGAATGGAGAGTGAAAGTGTGAGAGAGGTGGAGGGGGTTGTCGGAAGCATGGAGTTAGAAATTCCACGCCTCACATCCGAGCATAGCGCGCTCAACCACCGGGGATCGAGCTTGGCGGCTTGGAGGGTATTGAAGGCGCTGCGAGAAGAGGTTCACGCGACGTGACGACGCCACCAAGTTCTCGCAAGCTGGACACGAAAGTGTTGGGAGGTCGGGAAACGACAAAGGAAAGGGAAATGGTGAACCATGGACAGCATGAGAGCGCTTCGAGAATAGCTGGGGGGAACCATCTGAAGGACAACGAAGAGGAGCAGATTGCGTGGGCCTCTGCCGGACGTTTCGATCGATCGACCCGTCAAGCGATGGTCTAACCGGCCGAAGCCCCCCTCTCTTTCCTTACCGGCCCTCGTCCAAGGCAGCAAACGCACTTTCTCGGGTGCCCGCGGGTTGGCGGTTGAGCCGTTGGCAGACAGGGGCGTGTGCATGTATGTGTGTGTGTGTGTGTGTGTAGTTGAGGAAGGAGGAAAATCAATATATTGAGGTGCCAGTGAGTGAAGCGAGAAGGCAAGGGATGGCATATGAAAAAAAACAAAAAAAAAAAACACAAGCAGTTTCCTCCCAAGAATGCTCTCCTGCAGCCAAGCAGATGGGCCCCGCGTCTCGGCTCCGACACGGATCAGACGTCGGTGAGCTGGGCGGATATGAAGTGCATATTGCGAGGAGGGTGGTGGCGGCGGTGGTGGTGCGGTTTTCTTGGGGCAGCAGCAGCTCTTCCTTGTCCGGTCGGTTCATCATCCCTGGGAGTTTTGCATCTCGGGTGGTAGTTCGAGGTACCAGGTAGAAGTCAGCGGTGGGAGGGGTTGGATGGCCGGCAGCGGCTTTCCGCCTTCCTTTTTTTTTCTTTTCGATTGCATCGAGGATCTCCACTTCAGTTAGGTAGTTCTCCGGTGTAGGTAGCCGTTAGGTGGTATCTCCGGAATACTTCAGTGGAGACGTCAAGGGGGCAGGCAAGGGGGGTCCAGGTAGGCGAGTGGCCGCCAGGTTATGCCTATTCTGGCTGAAGACGCAATGGCAACCTGTCCCTCCACCCTCTCCAAGCCTTGGCTCGCCTGTCGGGAGGACGGGAACGAGGGAGGGATTCCCCAAGATAACAAGCAGATCCGCCGTGGAGAGATACGGGGAATGGGAGGTGAGAGAGAGCGATCGAGACTACTGTACAAAGTTGCTGGTGGTAGTAGTACGTAGATACAAGGAAAAAGGGGGCAAAGATGTGCATGCACACACCACACACGCACACTTCCCACTCCCCATCTCCCATGCCGGCTCCCGGGCAAATGTCACCTCAATCCGGCATCTCTGCCCGCCCGGATATCTGCCAATATCTGGGCCAAGCCGTGGTGCTGCCCTTCCATATTACACCACGCCTCCTTGCCACCCTCGGCCGGACAGGGCCGCCCAAAAAAAAAAAAAAACCATGTGCGATGGGATCATGGCTCGCGGCTAGACTAGGCCTATTTCGGGGGGCGCTCCCGAGAGGGAGGTAAAAACCAGAGACAGAGAGGAATGGAACGCCAACCCCTTTTTACTTGGATGGATGCCACCTCGCGGGTGCGGGGTAGCTTCTTGGCCTCGGATTCCCCTTGGCGCCTTTCGCTTCCTCGAGCTGGGCCGATCCCCATGCAGGCCGAGCTTTCTTTTTTTTTTTTATCTGTCTCTCTACCTAGGTACCTAGCTACCTACCCCAACGGGCACGTCGCGCGCCGCGGGTAGCAAACAGCCCGAACGCGAACCCCTATGGACACACACACACACACACACACACACACACACACACACACCCTAGTGTAGGGTGGGAGTGGAGCGGCGGCATCTCGCGCCGCCGATGTGGGAACGGGTGACAACGAGGAGGAGGAGTCGGGGTTCCTTTCGACGGAGGGCCACCTTGATGGTACATGCATGCCTGCCTACCTAGCTACCTTGGTTAGACCTCCTTTTGTAAGAATACTCCCCCGGTCTCGCTTGCCAGAGATCCATCGTGGGCATCAATCCTCCGAAGCGTGTCGGAATTTCTACGGGGCGGGGAAAAGGACCAAGCCGCTCCGAGCTTCCCGGATGGAATTAGAGGGGTGTAAGGGAAGAGACATGCTATGTCGTAAACAAGGAGGCCACGCATCACGATAACGAGCCCATATCTAACGCAGTAGCGATCTAGGCCATGCCGCCCTCTGACGTCAATCAACCCCCCAATCGCAACTCCCTTATCAGTCGTGATGGGAAAAGCTTTGGTGACGGGTCCCCGGCAGGCAACAACGGGTGCTTATGCCTGCAGAGCGGTCACTCTAGAATAGATTGGCCCTAGAGGGCTGTACCAGTTGCTGGCGAGGTTGCCGCAAAGGCGCTCCATTGCCTGGTTCCATTGACTGGATGGGTGTTGCAAGCATAATAAATCTAACCGGCCAACCAGCAGCGGCCGCGCGTGTCTTGGGTACCTGTGTTGCAATGTCGGAATCCATCCATCCATCCATCCATCCCCCCCTCCTGTAACTAGTGACTGGCACCACGGCGGCCACACGAGGCTGTGAAACTCATCATGTGCGCCCCACGTTGTTCGCCTCGGCGTCTTCCGCGCCGTGCTGCCGCCAATGTTGCCTCTGTCGTGCGGTGAGGAGAGGCTCTGATTTTGCAAAGGCCGACATGATTCGTTGTGCCTGCTGTGCGAGGCTTTCGAGGGTGCCGTGTGTGAGTGTGTATGAGCGCATCAAGAGGGTGGTATATTGTGGGAGCACGACGGTTGCACCAGGCTCGGCACCCAATACCGGGAGGAAATGTGACAAGTCACTTGTACGTCGAGGCACAAAAGGGGCAAGAGAAGGGAACCCGTCGCCTCCGTCAAGCGAACATGTCGCGAGAGAGATTCCAGGCCAATCCATCTTGGCCCTGGGGCCACCTTTGGCCAGCGGCGTCAACTCGATCTGGGTTTGCCATGGCTTGGGAGATAGATTGCCTAGTGCATAGTCACGTCACCAAGATGACATGAGTATCGATTGGGGTTTGAAGGAGAGAGGTGGAAAAATGAAGCGCCGGGGGCCGACAGCACACTTGGTTGGAACCGTTGGTTGCTTAATATATTCCAAAGACACCAAAGGCACCGCTCGGCGGACGCCTACATGGTCGCCACACTGCAAGCTTGGTGCTGCTATCCGTCTTCACTGAACCTCCAAGGCTGTCACTCTTGGCAGCTGGCCCAGCCAGCCCCCCGGACATGTTTGCTGTGAGGCAGTCCGCAGCCGCCGACAGTCGCCGCGGCCTTGATGGGGTGCGAGGGCCCGCATGGCTGGCGGAAATGCGAGTTTTGCCAGGCGAGAGGAGGGGTTTGCGCACGCCGGTAAGCAGGGGGCCAAGGGGATAGGGCCAAGGGGATATGGACGTAGCCCGCGCCATGGTGCTCTCGCAATGTGATTTGGCGAGCCCCGACCCTAACCGACCCCGATCGCACGCGGCTGTAGCAGCCGAGGAGGCAACGCGGCACCACCCCCAAGACGGCTGAGATTTCGCTTGTTTCAAGGATATTTCGCGTTACGCCGCAGGGCGCCAACCACCACGACGGATAACCGAGGGTCGAAAGATATGACCCGACCAAATATCTCTCGCAGAGCATACAACCAAAGGGGCGACAATCCCTCCTTTGGCCGCCCCGCCTGGCCAGGGGGGGAGGGTGCCTTCATCGCCAGCCGGTGCAGGCCTGGGCCGCCCCGGGGAAGCGGGCGACGAGTTCCCGGCGAGCGCGGGGGAACTTGGCGGGGAGCTGGGGGTAGATA
Source organism: Gaeumannomyces tritici R3-111a-1 (assembly GCF_000145635.1). NCBI lineage: Eukaryota > Fungi > Ascomycota > Sordariomycetes > Magnaporthales > Magnaporthaceae > Gaeumannomyces > Gaeumannomyces tritici. The sequence continues at coordinate 3,319,208 of NW_008804548.1, read as the reverse complement.
GCTGCGAGCATGTGAGAGCAGCGTCACAACGAGGACGTGAAGGATGGAGTCTTCATTTCAGCCGGGCTGGGCCTAGGCATTCCAGTGCCCTTGACGAGTTTAGCGAGGCGGGTGAAGAGCATACGCAGCCAGTAGCAGCACTGGCCACTCGCACACCACCGTTTAACCTACGGGCTCGCGTGAGCTCGCGCGCTAAGATATTTCTCCGCCCCTCGGTCGCCAACTGGGTACCTACCTACCCGTCTTGTTGGTATGGAACGGCGGGGCCAGGGCCCGAAGGAGGGGGGAGGGATTCCATGATGGCTGGCACGCAGCTGTGAACCTGCATCATGGCAAACAAAGTGCTATGGGACAGCGAGAGGGGGGGAGGACCAGTCAAGGGAACGGATGGAATCGAGATGCGCCGTCCTCGAAGCGAGGGCGAGAGGAGGCGACGCAGAAAAGCAATGACGATATCGGGTCAAGGCTCTCGACCAATGCCGGCGCGGAATTGGCCTCCTTCGTGTCGACTCCTCAGTGACGACCGTTCCGCCCGTGCTTAGGCGAGCGAGGCCACCCCCTAGAAAGATGGATATGGCCGCGGTTTCATGGGCCGCTGGGCGTCCACGAGAGGCAGTAAGGGCGAAAGAATGCGACGGTGGCGCAACGCGCGAGCAATATGTCTTGCATGGGGACGAACAGGCTGCCGAGAGGCCAAGCATGGCGATTCCATCCTCGCGCCTCCGTCTCGCATGGGAACCAGCAGCCATGCCGGCAGGCCAAGCAGGCCAAGCCCTTGTGGGCTCCGTCTCCTCGACCTCGGCATCACTCGCCTATCAGACATGCCACGATGGCGCTTGGAAAGTCGTCGTCATGACGGCAATTTTGGGCCCAAGCTGTTCCGACCAATGACAGCCGAGGGCCGACCAAGAGAAACAAGGGAGAGGATCAAGGGAGAGGATCAGAGACACGCGTGCTTGGGATACCAATGCTTGGGATACCACGACGGCACAGATGGCAACGCCGGAGCGGGCACGAATGTCACGGCGGGACAGCATGTACCCAGGCGGCCGCCGCCGCTTGTGCCGTAGCCTGCCGCTGCCCCCAACCAAGAAGGCATCGTAGCTGGGAGGGGTAAGCCCAGAGGGTGGCAGCATCTCGTTTTTAGAGAGGGCGCGTGGCGGCTGAAGGACCACAAGATATCGAGTCTGTCCAGGTGAGCAGACAGCCGTGACAGCCAGAGGCAACAAGAAGCCACAGCCAGGCCCCCGACAGAGGCCCCGACTGATAGGCGATAGGCGGCGGCAGAAACGGCATTTTTCCCGAACCACAGCCCACCTCGCCTCCCAATTAGCCAGCTTGGCCGCTTATCTCGGAGAATAACAAACCTACCCAGGCCCAGAAACTATCCAAGGCCTAGGTCTTTTTGCTTGTGGGGGAGGGGGTGCCTGGCAGGTGGCAGGTGATTGATTCGATGGTGTCGATCTGGGGGCGGATGATGTGAGCGAGGCATGCAAACTGAGGGCTGAAAAAAAGGGTCAACCAAAAAGGCGGCACAGTCAGCCTGATGCCTGATTTCCCTTCCCTCGTTTTCCCTCCAGTTTCAATTCCATCATGACTGAACCGCGTGTGGGGTGTGTGTGTGTGTGTGTGGGGATCGACATTGATTGGGTCCCTCCTTCCTTCCCTTTCCGACCGACCTCTCTTCTCCCCGTGGGGTTCAGCCAGGGCCAAGGTCACCCAAGACATTTTTGATTCCGCCATCTGTCTGCCTCACACACCACCACACCCCCTTCTGATCAGGAAGCGAAGGAGGAGGGAGGAGGGCAGGGCGGGGCGGTGATCTCTGGGCGTGGGGGTCCCCCTCCTCCCTCGTACCAAAGCAATCCAGGTCCCGGTTCTACTTCGTGTGTCGCTATCATGCCGCCGCCGCAGGGACCGACGAGGAATGCCGTCGTAGCGTCGTCCCTCCCATCAACGTAGACAGTCACTACAGCCCCCCGGATGGCTGCAGCAAGAGTCCCTAAAAAAACATGGCCGCAAAATGGAGCACAACCCTCACCGTGCATTTTCGATCGATTTCCAATGGGGCTCGGAGTCCAAGGTTTTTTTTTTTTTTCCTTCTCTTCGCCGCCTGCTTGGCTCGTGATGGTGGGCTTCGAGCACGTCATCCGCCCTCGTCAAGGGCCCATCCCACGGTGACCCAAGCAGGTTGCTCCAGCTGATTGTGGTGGTGCTGCCGCTGCTACTCCCCATCAACCAGCTCCAGTCCCCTTCTTGGCAACACTCTCCAGACCAGAACGGGCGGCCGGTTTCGACGACCCGGGGACATGCATCAAGGCAAAACGGCGAAACCTCATGTGCCGCCTCGCTTCTGGCCAAGATTCGTGCGGATGGAATGATGTGGGAGGGAGCGGGGGTGCATGAGCTGTGTGCGCGATAAGGGAGACGAACTGCTAACGGGGACGGGAGCCTCGTACCAGCGCCATCGCGTTGCAGTCCACATGCACTGACATTGGTACAACGGGCGAGAGAGAGATGTACCCTTCGTTGCATTCCAAAAAAAAAAAAAAAAAAAAAGATAACATGGGGACCCCTCAAGACAAGTGGCCCTTTCTTTCGGGAGGACCTACCCAAAGAAGGAACATCGTGGGCGGCTCAGGCGCATAGAGCTCCCCTGCAGCGACGAGCCGACCTTCCTCCACGCTTCCTCCACATTCTCCCCCAGTTCGCCCCGCTGGGGTGCGAGGGAACAAGGCGACGGGGCCGGTATTGCCAAAAAAAAAAAAAAACCTTGGTCAAAATCACAAGCAAGGGCACCCTTCTCCTTCTCTCTCGCCTTTATGCCTCGCCGAGCGCCCGGCCCAGTTCCTATCTCGGAGTTTTCAGAACAAGAGGGGCGCTGACGGGCGGCGGGAACGAGAGAGGCATCCTGACTCGGGAGGCGTGGTACCTATCTCATCGGCGCTGCGGTTGGTTCGCCGCGCGAGAGATGACGCAGCCCTAAACGCCTGCTGCTGGCGAGCTTGATGTGTTGGGAGCCCCATTTCCGGGGGAAGGAGAGGGAGGAGCCCCTCCTCCACTCGCCGCTTTCCTTGCTCTGGGATTTGAGATTTGATGGGATACCACGCCGCGCCACGCCATCGCTTGGCTCTGTCCGTTATCAGGCGTTGCAGGCCCATTTCCGACGGGTTCCGGTCAGGACGCTGATCCGGTTCAGCCCCGTGGCCCGTTTCGGATTCCCCCGTGACCCCGGCAGCCTGGTTTTTTTTGTTCTTGTTTTTTTGTGAGAGAGAGAAAGAGAAGGAGAGATGGGGTCCGAGAGAGAGACACAAGACTGACAGACAACAAAGTGTGTGTGTGTGTGTGTGGTGCGGCTATGCTACCGGCAAGCGACAACTCGAGATTGTGACATGTCATCAACCCGAAAGCGAGGTTGCAAGAGACCCGAGGGCAATGCCTAGCCCTCCTTCTTCCCCAGTTGCCTTGGCCCTTGGCCTAGGGGACCCCCCACATCGTGCCCCAGAAAAAAAGAGAGGGAGAAAATAGAAACAGCCCGTCTCGTTCACTGTAACAAGCCCATCTTTTGCTCGACGACGTGGGTGATAACAGCAGGGCAGGTTTTGGTGTGTGTTGCATGAAACGGCCGCCCGAGAGAGGAAAAAGGAAGACCCGTTTGGTCAGATCACTCTCCAGCGGCGTCTCGTGCCGAGTTTCGTCGTGTTCTGGTCCATCATATTTTTGTGTGTGTGTCTTGCCAATTCTTGATTTGATCTACGTAACCACATCAACGGGCAGCCCGGTTCGAGGCCACTTTTCTTTCCTCCCTCTCCGAGGCGGAGCGATCTTCCTATGTTCCGCCTTGCCTTGCATCAAAGTGCGTCGTGACATGGATGCTGCGGGGATGGGCGGGACATGATAGAGGGGCGTCGGGAGAAAAAAAAAAAATAAGGCAATCACAAAACATGCGGTTTTCTCCCTTCCTAGAGTTGCGGTGAAGGCACATATATGATAGGCACCTACACAAACCAGACATGCAGGGCGCGGCGCAGGGAGAAAGAAAAGAAAGAAGAAAAAAAGGCCACGACGACTGCCTATAGGGGGTGCCCAGCCCGAAAACCAGCCATTCACCACATGGAAGCCACCCCGTCACCACCCATATCCGGCAGATGCCAGGGTCTTGATAGGCCCGATGCGAGAGGGTAGAGACCGATTTTTCCCTTTGGCAAATGTGTGGCAATAGAACGGGCCACGCGAATCGCTGTTTTTTTTTCTTTTCGTGTGCGTGGCCGGGTCATCCTCTATCTTCCATGCCCATCCATGTCGAGTAAAAGACTCATCCTTCCAGTCCCCCTCGTGATGGGCCGCCATGACAAAGAACAACACACTCTTTTCTTTTCTTGCTTACACTCCCCCTCCATGCGCGCGGGACGGCCGATGTGGTTGGTTGTGGGGGGTGGTAAGATAGCCACAGCGCGCCGGTACGGTTTCTTTTATGAGATCGGAAAACGCGGTCAGGGAGCGGGAAACTGTGGGAAAGGCGGGCAAAGCTGCTGATGCGGTCAATTGGCGGTAAGCCGTGTTCTTTTTTTTTCATTATCATTATCATTCTCTATTTGTTTGGCTTTTCTTGGCTCGTGGGTTTCAGTTGCCAACTCGTCGAGTTTTGGGCGTATTCATGCATGTTTCGTTGTTTGCCGAATGGCGGCTGCTGATAAGCGGCCGGGCTTTGAAATTTCGGGGGTTTTTTTTTTCTATCTCGCGGCGTCTCCCCGGACCGCAAGGCGTCGAACCACGCCGCTTACCCAGCCAGCAGGTGCGCTACGCTCCTTCACCTGGGGAAGAAAGGCCGGGGCCCCGCACATCACAAAAGAACAAACAAAAATAACACGCCGCTCCGATCCTGTTGGGACAGGGCAAGGTGGGATGGACGAGATGATGGAGGGGGACCATGACAGCATCAGACCACAGAAGCCTTTTCTTCCTTCTTGTTCAATAATAAGCAGAGAATAATATTAAATAAATAAAAACGAACAAAAGTCGGGTGGGCGTGTGACAAAGCTTAGGGATGAGGCACGGTAGGGTCGGCGCAACCCCCAAGATTGAGGCAGTGAGCGAGCGAGTGAGAAGAGCAGAACTAGGCCAACCCATTCGCTCGCTGCCTGCGCCGCCCTCTCCTGACCCTCTCCTGACCCTTCCCCGGGGAGAAATTTCCGTCTTGCGTTGCTTGCAGCAGAAAGCCGTTTGCGTTGTTTGCCCTGCGGCCTGCGGTTTGCTGCTGTTCTCTGCCATGTTGCTTGCTCTTGGCCCCGCGCCGCCCGCCTGCCTCGCTTGTGTGTGGCAGTGTTTTGTTGTCCCTGCCGCTCCCGCGACCGCTACCGCTATCACCACACCCCTTCCTTTTTTTTTTTTTTCCTCTTTGAATCCTCTTGCTCACACCCAAAAAGAAGAAAAAAACCCTGTCATCACCACCACCCATTCGCTGCCGTGCCGCGGCGCCTCCGGGGAAGCGAGGGGGATTGGAACAAGAGTGGGAAATGGGATAGGTGGACAACACAAGGGAAAGGAGGCTGAGCTGAGCTGGAACCCATCACGCGTGTTCCGTTGCACGGGCCCTCGACTGAGAAAAAGAAAAAGAAAAAAGGAAGAAGGGAATAAAAAAAAAAAAAGGGCAACAAAATTGGTCCCGGACATCCGGTCACTCAAGCGTGTACCAAGCCCCTAGGTACGTTTCTCTTTTCCCTTGCTCTAAATAGTAGCAAACAAACGTAGGTAGGGCCTGGTCTGCTCGCTGCCATAGGTTCCTCCAAGGCCCGCGCTAGACACCTCCCTACGACTAGGCAAGGTCGTTTCGCCGTTGTTGTTTTTTTTTTTTTTTTTTCGCAACTAACAGCCAGGCGAGAAATGATACCCATCCCGGAACAACACACCTAGATCCGGTATCTGGCAATAAAACAAAAGGTACCCCTAGCGAATGTGACCCGGGGAAGCCACCCCGGAACAAAACGACCGCCTTTCGTGCGGGGGGAACAAGCAACCGCCGCCCCCTTTTTTTTTATCTCCCGTCCTTTGCTTTCGTCACATCAGCCCTGGATCAAGCAAATGAGGGGTGGAGGACCATGGCATCAATGGTACAGCGTAGAGTTTCTCGTATTCTTCTCTTCCTCGGGGACGCCCCATACATTTACAAACAGATTGAAAGGATATGGTTATACTTTTTTGTGACAAGAGTTGAGTGCTAGAACATGGTAAACACAGGTTAGTAGCGGAGAGTGAGAGATAGAGATAACAAAAGACAAGGCTTCGCGAGAACGCGGTGGTTGTAGGAACACCAGGTGTAACTATTAAAAAAGGAAAAGAAAAGCCCATCTCATTTTATCAACCAAGGTCCCAGCGATGTGTCAGGTGCACATGATCGCTGCCGTGATAGAAGAAAAAGTCACAATGGAAGGAGAAAGACGAGTAAAAGCCAGCCCGGAAATACCAGGACGGCAGATTAGGAGAATTCCTGAAGGTGTATGGAGAAAACAGTCCCAAACGGGTAGTAAGGGATACAAACAGAAAAAAAAGTGCTTGACAAAAAAAGCGAGACAATCGCAACAGACGCCGGTTATCCAGTCTATTCCCCATTTCTATCCCAGAACACGCAAAGAGACAGTTTATTCGTCATCATGTCATACCAAGGCGTCATGGGCAAGAGGCAGAGGACATTGTTCTCCGCCAGCTTGCTCCCATCTCTTCCTCGCTACCTCCACACACGCGGCTCACATGCGGTCCATGAGGTCACCGCCCGAGATACTGTTGGAGGACGAACTGCGGCCGCTCATGTGGTGGTGGAAGCCGTCGGCGGGCGTGAGCAGGTCGTGCACGGCCACCTTGGGGACGACCTGGGGCACGGGCAGCTTGCGCTGCGAGCCGTCCGGTCTGCTCATGATGTCGGCGAGCGAGATGCCGCCGGACCTCGAGGGAGCGGGAGGCGCCGGGCCCGACGAGTACTGGGCGTCGGCCTGCGGCTCCATCGGGGCCAGGGCGGGCGTCGTGTGCTGCTGCAGGCTGAGGGAGCGGAATGGCGGGAGCTCGTACGATGTCGTGCCGGGGTACGACGGCCGCAGGCGAGGCGAGTGGGCCGGCGTGGCGAGCGGCGTGTGGTCGGGCGTCGGCGAGAGCGAATCGTGCGAGAAGGTGGGAGACGAGGGCGCCGTCGAGTTTGGCGAGTTGGGCCTCGACCGCTTCGGATGCCTGTACGAGGACGCGTAGTGGTCGTCGTGGTCGTCATGCGAGTGCGACCTGGACATGTGGTAGCTCGACAGGGACGGCAGGTGGCCGCGGGACGAGTGCGAGCTGTGCATGTAGTAAGGGTGGTGGCGGGCGCCGTGGTGGTGCGGCGGCGCCATCAGGTTTTCCCTCTCGACCTGGTGGGCGGCCTTGGCCAGCATGGTGATGTCCATGTTGTGCGAGGTAGGGGGGGCGGGGACGCGGTGGTACGAGTAGGGACTTGTGTGCGGATTCAAGCCCGAGGTCGGCGTGGCGTACGATGAGTAGGAATGGGGCGGCGAGACGTTGGGCGATCCCAGGATCGAGGGAGGAGCCGAGCGGATGGCCTTGGGGCCCTGGGGAGGCGGCGGCATCATGCCGTCGGGGCCGCCTCCCATCATGGGGTGGTGCTGGCCCTGGGCCTTGGCGCCCCTCCGCGAGTTCGGGTTGTTGTGTATCCTCGAGTGGCGAGTGAGCTCGTCGGAGCGGGAGAACTTTTTGCTGCAGCCGGGGAACTGGCAGGCATGAGGCTTCTCGCCCGTGTGGGTGCGGATGTGTCTGGTCTGGTGCTCCAGGCGGTGGAACGCCTTGTCGCAGAGTGGGCACTTGTAGGGCCGCGGCATCTCCATGTTGGCCGGCTCCGAGACGGACTGGCCGTTGGGCAGAGGGCCATTGGGCCGGATGGCGGTGACGGCTGCCATGTCTGTTCCTGCTGCTGTTGCCGTCTCTCGGATTGCGGGCTGTTGCTGGGCAGGGCCTGCGGGAGCCGTGTCGGGATTCAGTAGATTGGCGAAATCCACTGAAGACTGTGCGCGTTGCATGTGATCACCGGTTCCGAGTCACCGCTCGACGGATTCCCGAAACTCTTGCTTGCCCCTATGTTAGGAGCGTCGATTCCAGCCAGCTGCAAACTAGGGCAGCACTGGCGTACAAGGGTCCTGGTGTTTTGTTGTGTGGTAGAATATTGTTATTGGGTAGATGCTGCTGCTGCTGCTGCTGCTGCTGTTCCTTTGTTCCTTTTGCTTTGACCGTTGGGCAAAAAAAACAGCGCGACGGTGGCGTGGGGTGCGGGAAGACGCGAAAAAAAAAATCCCGCTGGTGCAGAAGCTTTGGTAGCTGGGCGGTGGGGAAAAGGCGGGTGCTGGCTGCAGCGGCAACTTGTGCTGGGGAATTTGGAGTGCGGCTGGAGTTACGGCTGGGCGGGCAGGCGCGATGGCGGATATATAGCTGAAAGCTTGCAACGAGGCCGCTGGAACGTGGGGGATTGGGGTGGGTTTTTTTCGAGTCAAATGCAAGAGCACATACGGTTGGAGCAGGTCGCCACAAATTTTCACAAGACGGGCTGGAGGGGCCAGTTTCCCTTTTAAAGTTGGCTCAGGCTTGGGCTGCTGGCGCTCGCTGCCGCTGGCCCTGCTGGCGCTCGCCGGGGGGGCGTGGGCTGCTGGGCTTAGGCTGTCTGGTGTCGGGCGGGTCGGCAGCTAGGGAGCAATGTGGGTGGGGTGGAGGACAATGTGGAGAAGGGGGAGAGACTGGGATCTGAGAAGGGGGGCCAAGATATGGAGGGGCGTGGGTCTTTGGCCGGGCGGCAGGGGGGTGTGTGGGCGTGGGTGTGGGCATGGGCGTGGGGTGGGGTGGGGCGGGGTGTCTGTTGGCCCATCGAATGGATGGGTGGTGGAGCGTCAGGCCAAAAGGCCATTGGCAAAAGCCCGCGGCCAGCGCCGCCGCACGCCATGCACATTACAAGAGGTACCAGCAGCTGTTGAGCTGAGCAATGTCACATCTGCTATCAGGCCCCCCCAAGCCAAGTCTCTCAGCCAGCCCCTGATCTGACACCGGCGCCTGGCTGGACTGATCTGGGGGCATAGTTCTGTGAGTCGTCACCCCGTATCGTCTAACCGACCAAAAAGCCGGGGAAAAGGGGCGGAGGAAGAAGCCGAGGGCGACCCCCGGCGAGTCCAAGTCGCCTGCAAACCCAGCCGAAGTAGCAGGGGATAAAGATACCATTTTAAGAAATTAAAATGCATATTACCTCTCGACGCCGCCTGCTCCTCCTTGCATCGCTCAACGTTCTGGACTCGCAAGCGCCCAGTTCTTCGTCACATTAGCCAGGCAGGTCGACGTTACTGTCTGCATCATTCCTGCGTCCGCGACCGAGCCAGAGACGAAACGACTGCTACCTTGGGGCCGACCTTGTTTCCTGGTGTCGGCGACCAGGGTGCACATGGCATCACTAATGTCAAGTCAGGCATACCACGGTGTCGTTTCTTGGAGATACTGGGCGGGCTGGGCACTTTTCCCGTCACCCCTTCTGTGTTCTTAACCTGTGTCATTGATCTGGCAGGGGGTGTGGAAGCCTGTTTTTTTTTCTCCTTCGTTTACGGACTTAAATCGTGCGCCCAGCCGAACCAAGATAAATCTAAAAGTGAAAGACGTGATGTGATGGTGTGCAGTTGATATGCTCCGATATTGCTCGGTAAGGTACGCGAGTTGATGCTTTTTGCAACCCCTCCCACTCTTTGTGTTCAAAGGACGACGGAGCCCGAAAAAAAGCGAGAGAAAAAAAAAAGGTTCGGCCGCGTCAAGACGTTTACGCACGCCGTTGGACGTTATCGTGCCTGGACTGTTCTGGCCGTTCCAGTCGTTTCCCCTGATTCTCCCCCAGTGTGGCGAGTTGGACGCTTTCTACCCCGGTCCGTCTCCCCGCCTTTGTCCGGCCCAGGCACTTGCTTCGCACCAAGTCCATGTGTCCCCGTACCACACTCGCACTGGTATACCTGCCGGACCATTTGGGAAACGGATTCAGGAAAAACGAAGAAGGGGGCGTAAAGAACCGCCTAGGCCAGGAACCGCGTTGAGATTGGGTATCGTCCACGCCCAAGGGTGCAGGTAAATCTGGGACGCATCAGACAGGTAGTGTGGGCTTAGGAATGCCAACAGAGCCAAAGCCCTCCCTCGTTCCCGTCCCGTCGCCAGCCAATACACCTTCGCTTCACCTGGCCTGAGAGCCCTCCCAAGTCATTCTCGGTCGTGTGGGACAGCTCGCCGCCTTCGGAGCTGTTGATTGATCCCCTGCAGCGGCACCAACAACAATCACCACGCGACGAACATGGACAACCAAGCCCCGGCCGTTCGTTGGCTGGCTCCCGTGGTTGCTGCCGGAAGCCCTCGACAGATATTCCCCGCCCTCCCAAGGTGGGCTGTTGTTCTTTTCCCGCCCAAACCCGACTGTCGAATGGCGTTCCCCTGCCCAGCCGGGCGGTGTAGTTGGGTTTGAGGTGGCTGACGTGACTGCAGCCAGCATTGCAGCAAATAGGGAGACCCAAGGCCACCGCACTGGCGGCTGGCGCCAACCGGGCGGTGCTGCATGCACAAACAATTGGATCACGGCTTCTGCTCCTGACTCTTTGCATTTTCAGGTGTGTGTGCGTGTGTGTGAGAGTGTGTGTCGCCTTGCCTGCCGCCCACCCACCGATGAGTTGGCTATGGCCATGCTAGGTTAGTTGGCAAAGCAAAGTGGAGGACTTTCATAAAGAAAAAAACACAAACTTTGGAAAGCCACATTGGGATAGCGATGGTCGGGGGAAATGTCATCCTCTGACAATGCAGTCCAAAAAGGTCCTTGCATTTAATGCTAACAAGCAGGGTGCTCGGCCAGAGAGCTCAAGCGCCGCCGGCCAGGAGCATATTCAAACCAAGCACCAACTGTTTCCTCCATGCCTCGTTGTAAGCTACTCTTTGGGCGTGTCGCTGGTTGGACTTTTTTGGCCACAGATTAAACGGATCGAATTGGACTGTGTTTTGCGGAAAGTGGGGGTGAGGGGGCGCACCACTCGAGTTCTCAGGACGAGCTGGTGACTGACGCCTTGAGAAACTTGTGAAGCCCCAGAGCATTTCTTTTTTTCTTTTTTCTTCTCTTTTTTTCCCTGCTGTTTCCGCGCTGAAAAAAGCCGATCTTTGGCTCCAATTTCCACCACCGCGGCTTTGGTACGATAGGTTTTTCGTCCGCCCCCGTCATTCTTCCACCCCCACGGGGCCAATCCCAAATCATTTTCGCCAAGCGCCCTTCAGCGCTCAGCTCCCACAGGCAGGTCTGGATCGTCATGGCACCTGACCCAGCGCATCGTGGGGAGGGATCACCTTTGCTAAATTCTTTGGCCGTTGTCAGGCGGAGACAGCAAGGAGAGAGAGGCCAAGTCGCCAAGGGGGTGGATCTAGTCAAGATAAGGGAAGACGCAAGGGCTTGCTTGCCTTGTGTGTCCGCCGAAAACCGCCAAGAGTGGGGTGTGGAAAGGTCCTTCTTCGGTGCCTTCACATTTTTTTTCCTGTGATCCACAGCCCCGTGTCAGCGGTCGACGTCTGGTGTCATTTTGTAGAATCTCCCGTCCCTTTAAATCCATCCCCACTCCAATTTTTTTTTTAATTTTTTTTTACCATAACGTGACGTGACGTTCGTATCTTGGGGGATCCTGTCCTCAAATATCACCCAAGTTTACAAAGCAAAACATAAGTGTGGGAGATTCCCACGACGTTGGCGTCCTGGGCTGCCTTTTTACGTAATAGGCAAGGCGGCTGGTCTGACCCTGACTGGACGCAGATTTTATCGGCTTGGCTGTTGATCTCCCATGTCCAGCTGCTAGCTCCCGGCAAGGCGGGTGGTCACAGCAGATCTTCGCAAATGTCATTCAAATAAACCTGGAGGGGTGGGCAGGAGGATGGATGGGTGGGATGGGTCCCCCATTGCGTAAATGCTTGCGACCTTTGCCAACTTGAATGCCTGCTTTGGGAATGGGGAGGTTTTGGGACGCGACACGGGGCTGCAACAGCCCGCACCAAGAAGCAAAATCCAACACCACCTGCAACTGAATCCGGGGTAAGCTTGGAAAAGTTGGCGGTTCTTTTTTTTCTTTTTTTTCTCTTTTTTTCTTTCTTTTTTTTCTTTTTTTTTCTTTTTCTCTCTCTCTCGGTCTTTTATTCATTGTATCTTATATTTGTTTCTCTCTGACAGCGCAACCTCCCCAGGCTTGGCTTTGCAACCGTGTAGTAATAACGACTATCGAGACGGAGACAGCTGGCACCAATGCCCAGCCACATGATACAACCCGCTTACCTGTTGTGTACGTACGTGCCGAGGTGCTCGCCCCCAAGGGTGGCTTGTCCCCGGGCTGGGTTGCTGATGTAGAAGCTAGTGCTCCGCCGGGCGCGCCTAGAGTCGTGTTAGTAAGGTGCGGCGCCTCCATGGTGATATCAGATTCACCTATGCCGGCTGCTCTTCTACCCGCACCATGAGATTTTCACACCCTCGTCACCCTCCCCGCCCGACAGCTCTGGCTCCTCACTCGAGTGGCTTGGCTAGCCTGCCCCCCCAGGCGGGAAATTTGGTGACACCCTCGTCGCTTATCGCGCCCCCCGGCCGAGCCTCCTCCGTTGAACGGGTGTGGGGACTCGGGGGTAGGTACAGTATGGGCTGTAGGTAGGAGCAACTCGGGTGGTTCAGACATTTGTCATTTTCCGAAGCGACCGCCGCCCGAGGCCTCAGCGCTGCTCCGCACGTAAAGTCTCGCCTATTCGCGTTTGACTGTGTAGCCTCAATGCAATGTTACATGGTGATGCTCCGCGCGGAGAGGGCCCTAGAGACGGTTCCCTTGTTTCGGTGAGCGACCTGGGGCGCCGGGGCGGCGAAGTAGGAAAAATGGTAATGAATGATGAGACAACTCCTCTCCCCACGCACGCACCCTCCCAGCGCGGCGTTTTTTTTTCTTTCTTTTTTCTGCCTTTTTTTAATACCCGCCGCCGAGCCGACTCCATTCCAATGGAATCTCATCCCACTTTTGCAGCGGGAGCTGCCAGGGTCTTGCAAAAGTAAAAAAAAAAAACGGAATGAGGGGTTGTTCACCTCGAATGCCTAATGCACGTGCTGCTTGAGCCTCGTGCTGTTGCAACGAGCCTTATTCTTATTTGCCTTTTGACACCTGGAGGGCCGACCCCACAAACCCGCCTCTTATTCATTGATCCGGCCTCCTCTCGACCACGTGTGCGCCGCCTTCCTCGTCGGGCTCCTTCGTCTGGAGATGAAAGCTTGGAATAAGGCCGAGGCTGCGTCGGTCTGGTAAACCCGCTCGAAGAGAGGGATTTGGCCTCAGGGGGTTAACCGAGGGAGAGAGAGAGAGAGAGAGAGAGAGAAAAAAAAACCTACTCGTCCGTCGGTCGAACAACAAT
>NW_008804548.1:3284660-3305246 GCF_000145635.1 Gaeumannomyces tritici R3-111a-1 | reverse complement strand
AACAAACGAGAAAGCTGGAGGACGGTAGAGCAAGCCCGCACGGTAGTGTAGGTGGCCCATGTTCCCATTCTCGCAAGGCATCATGCCGTGCGGCATCCCGAGCCTGGGCTGGCGAGTCAGTTCTGGGGTTTGCGGGTGGGGGGCAAAGGCATGGCAGCAGCAGGTTTCCAGCCAGGCGAACTTCACAAAGATCCAATACTTTGCTGTTGTAATTGCCACGGCTAGCCCAAACTCGAAGAAGAAGGAGAAAAAAAAAAAAAAAAACGCTTGGCCGAACGGAGAGGATGCGACGGTTCGTCGGCTGATACGGGCATTTTTTTGTTTCTTATCTCGTTGAAGATCCGAGGCTGGGATGCAATGCCTAGGTTAGCACGCCCGGATCAAAAAAAAAACGGAACACTTTTCAATTTTTGCGGTGGTATGCACTGGGGCAAAAATTGAAAAGTGTTCGGTTTTTTTCCCTCCCCCCTTTTCAGCCGAGATTCTAGCGGTCCACCCGTCGGCTCTGGGTCAAATGGCTGGGCTAGAGAGGGCATGGCATGGGCATGGGCATGGGATTGCGCCTGCATTCCCATGATCTTCAGGATCCCTGTGACCCGTCACCCACGCCTGTGATTGATGCCGGCCGCCCGACTTTTATGCGCCCAGATGCGGTTACCAGGCAGGCCGCACACACACACATATACCCACCCTTTGGCATTAGTTGTGCAGAATCTCAGGGAGAGACACAGACCTTCCCCACCGTCTCAGCCCCTACAGACAACAGACAGACAGACACGGCGGGAGACAAGCTAATCAGCGGGCAGGGCAGAGGCTTGAAGACATTCCGTATGTCTGGTATTGAATACGCGCCGACGACAAAATGACGAGCATGTGAAAATGCGGATACCCCAGAAAAGCCACAACAGCAGAGGGAAAAAAAAAAAAAAAAAAAAAAAAAAAAAAAAAAAGCGAAATAGATTGAGGGCCGGACGCTTCACCCCAAACGCCAAGGCCAGGGATCCATTCCTCACCGAGCCACGCTATCCAGGGCGTCTACTTGTGAACTTGGGCAGGTGCTTGTGCACCTACCTCATTGGTATTTTGGGCGTGTACATAGTTTTGTCCCATCTTCTTATCGCTGAAAGCTCCGCTGCCGTGTCCTAATGCTGGAGTAGAACCTCCGCTCCTTCCCCTTGGAGCTTGACCACGGTGGCCTCGCCAGTGGAGACACGTGCGTGAGAGAGAGGTGTGTGTTTGTGTGTCGATTTCCCCCGGGTTTCAACGCCAACAAGCCTATCCACAATGCCGACTTTCCCCGAGGCCGGAGGTGGCCCCGGCTCGCCTGGTTGGTCCGGCTATACACTCTTCCAAGCCCTTGGTCGTCCCGACTCTGACCGGACAGGGGGGTCCCTCGTAGAGAAGAGTTGTGCCATTTTTTGTGGGCGCCTCGTCGGGGGAAAAAAAGCGCTTTCGCCATTTCTCCATGCGGTTTGGCACATGCTTTTACTTTTCGTACGCAAGAGCAAATAAATGAAGGGAAATGCGTCCTCGTCATCTTTGCCGCCGGGCCATGACATTCCAACGCAACCTCGAGCGGGCGGAGGACCAGGCATGTACTACCTAGTTGGTAGCCGTGGATGGGAAGATTGTCGTGTCCCTTTAGCCCGAGAAATCGTGGGCGGAACGCTGACCGATCAGGCTGGTTTTCTCCACAACTGTTTTAAATCTGAGGCCACAGGCTGTCTGTCCGCCTGTGATGTTTCTGGGGGCGGCGGCATTTGGCGCGCGACAAAAGAGCGCGCGACGTTACGGGAACCCGGGATCCGGTGGAGCATGACCAGACTTTTTGAGATTTCCCATGGCTGGGCGTGGGCGGGATGGGATGTGCGTGATGTCAGCGCCCGCGGTGGAAACTCGGCGCATCGCTGGGCAAACTGCAGGAACCGCCGGGAAACCGGGGCGATAAAACGCGCTTTCGCATGTTTTTTTTTCGTCACCTCAAAGGCTAGCAAAGGGATAACCAACCAACCCTTTTAGCCCACAATGGTGGCCCCGGGCAAAGGAGCCACCGTCACGGTCTGCCAATTGCCAATTGCCCTTTCCCATTACCCGCCCTTCAGCCCCTTTCCCACGGGCTCTCCGCCTCCATACCCGCCACCCCGGCTTTTACTCCCTTGCGACAGGAGCTTGGCTTCATTCCCGACGGATCCCCCAGGTCACTGAGTAGGAGACAAATGGAGGGCGACAAAATACAACATTAAAATACCACGGGCCCCCAGACTCCAATGGGATAAACTTTCCAAATCCGGATAGGCGCGGGGGTCTTTGTCACGGGGAGGGGAGGGGGGTGTGCGCGGACGGCCCCCTTGCTGGACCACAAGGGAAAAAGTGGTCAGGTCAAAGGGCTAGGGTCAGGGAGAAGAGCTTCGAGGGGAGACGAGCACAGGGGGATGGGAAGATTTGGAAGAGTCGCTAAAAAGGAAGACTGAAAGTTGGTGGGGGAAAAGCTGGGGCGACGAGGGAAGGGCAGCTGGGGTGCAAGGAGCGGGAGGCAGGGGGGGAAATCGGGTCGGGTTTCGGCTGGGCTCCCGGGGGGAGGCTATCAGGGTGGCCCGACTCTCCCCCAGAGCCGAGCGCGCATCATTTCGCGTTTTTCGCAGCTCGAGCTCAACTCTCGAGCAACTTGGGTGGCAGGTACCATCCTGACCCAGTCAGTTGCGGGTGTGGAATGGAATACTGACAGACAACACAAAAGGTGGTTGTGGTTCTAGACCGCGGGCTCTGCTGCACATACACACACAGACACACATCTTTGCCAATGCTGTCGTCGCTCGAAGCAGCTGCCACGCCCCTTGCAGGGATGGCGTTTGCGTAACTCAAAAGGTTCTCTCGGTGAGCGACTGGTGCTGTTTTGCCCCTGCGTGAGCAAGATTGATTGCCCAGCAAATCGGCTCGAGCACTCTCGCTTCCGGGGACCGCGGCGAGGGGGAACGGAAGACACAACTCGTATCCCTCCCGCGAATACCCCTGAGCGGCGCCATTCCTCCGCTCCAGTGCCTGAGGCGCCCAAGGGCAAACGAACTTTAGGTCCCCGAGGCCGCGCGAATCGCTACACGACCAAGCACGGGGACCCAATCCCAGCGAAAAAAAAAGGGGAAACGACAATCAGAGGGAGAGAGAAGAGTCAGGGCGATGGACCGCGCCACGCCAAGCGCGGGGAACGCGGAGAAGATAAACCAATCATACAATTTAGATTCCCTTGCTTTGCCTCTTTTATTTGCACAGCGCATTTTTTTCTCTGCTTTCGTCCGACTGTGTGCTTCGACCCGTCTCTCTCGCGCACGCCCCTCAGCAAAAAGAAAACAGGAAGTAAAAAAAACAATCCGCGACCGCCCCTTGCTTCTTGCCATTTCCCTTTTCGTCACGTCGTGCAGATTCTGCTGCCGCTTGCCAGCTCAGCGGCGCCCGCCCGGCCGCAAGCCTCGTTCTGCGCCGTGTCGCCACGTAGGTTTCTTGGGCACATATGGCCAATCTCCAGCCAGGTTCTGTGACGCATCGGTTTGATGGCGATCGTCCAAGTCGTGGTGAAAAAGTGGTGAATCACCATCGTCGGGTGCCTGAGCCCACCGAGTCGCACGCCCGCCTGTAATTGTTTTTTTCCCCTATACTTATCCTGACCGCCTCTCTACTGCTACCCTATGCTGTTACCTCACTGGCATCGCCAACATTCCTTGTGAATCCTTTGCTATTCAAAGGGCGTGCGGAACGTGGCCGTGAGTTTGTCTCGTATGTTGTTTTGTTCCTGCGGGATTGCACTAGTAAAGTGTGTGTGTGTGTGTGTGTGTGTGTCTGTGTGATAGCGCGAAACCCCCACATTTTCTTTCCTCAGGCAGGCCAAGGATCCAGGTTGGGGCGAAACGTTTGACAGCATGAAACCAAGAGGGCAAGTTGAAGGAAGTGGAATAAATTACAGTACAAAAATCTGCCGGGTCCAAGACCCGGGTCAAGCTACCCTGTGCGGGGATGGTCCCTGCCCCTTCTGCGGTACATGGATGGTAGTCTGAATGTGATTGTTGGGGTAAGAATCGCGTCCCGCCAAAACCGCCAAGTTGTGTTGCCGGGTCTTTGCTGCTCATCCGGTTGGCGATCAGGCCCCCTGCGCCGTGGGGTTCCGGCCATGGGGGTTGCGGTGCGTCTGCCGAAGCTACTCATGGTGGTGCCTGGGAGTGAGGACAGAGAGGTTCGGGTTGCCTGCCACGTCAAGGGTCAAGGCCACTTGGGCGAGGCCGAGCACAGTGAAGAAGTGAAGCGGTCGTGAACTTGTCATGGCGGCTTCGTTAGGTGGGAGCTGCATGAACGAAGGCCCCTGTTGCGGCCTCGGGCAAAATCTCCCGGCTCCGGCCGCCGCCGCCCAGGATGCCAAATATTTTGACTTTTGGGGTCGGATGTTTCTGACATGGAGAGAGGGAGAAGCAAACGCCATGTCATGAGGAGAGAGAGAGAAGCAAACGCCATGTCATGAGCCAACCGTCATCTCTGCCTGCCGCTTTGCGGGATTGGCAGGCACGCGGGTTCGGCTGGGACGCCGCGGGGCAGGCACAATCCAGGCGGTTGGGAGTTGCCGTCACGTGATGGAAGCATTGCCGTCTTCCACCACCAGCACCTCGCAGACGGGACCGGCAGGAGCCAGCGAAAGGGCACCCAGGCACCCAGGCACCCACCAACCACCAACCACACTCTTGGAATCGGCCCTGGGCTCTTCTTGGGGCTGCAAACCAGGCTCGGGAATACGCTGCCAGAAAGAGGTCCGACGCACGGCGCTGCCTGGCATCGCAACAGCCGAAAGCGAGAATGGACCTCTACTACTCGGTCCACGGGCGTGATGTGTCCAGCTTCGACCTGCCCTCGACGCGTAAGTTTTCACTCTCTCCTTGTTTGATTATATCTTCTGGTATGGTCTGGCGGCATCTGCAGTCGCAGCAGTAGCCCACGCCCCCCCTTCTCGCATGCCCAAACGCTAAACCGGATGCTGCCAAATGCCCAGATCGGCTACCGACAGTCTCAGCCGCACAGGCGCATGCGGATCTAAGCTGTGACCCCTCGCGGTTCGTATCCACGGGTCTTGACGCCTTGGACGCGCAGCTTTCCGCGGCCCCCGGTGACGGCGGCGGCGGCGGCGGCGGCGGCGGCGACGACGACGACGACGACGACCATGGCGGTCGCACACCGGCCGCCACAGCGTCAGTTGGGGGTGGCGTGCGGAGGGGCATCGTAACCGAGATATGGGGGCCGCCTGGGGTTGGCAAGACATCGCTTGGGTGAGTTCAATTGCGAGCCTTTCGCCGACTCTCCTCCGCAAAGCCACCCGGACATGGGGGTGGCGGCGGTGGGTGTGGAGGCTCGGGAAGGGGCACTGCATTCTCGTTCCATTTGCGCATATTCTTCCCTCCCCCCCTTTTCGCTGTTACCCCCACGCTCAAGATTGGGAATGCGTCAGCTGCTAAGACCAAGACCACCCCCTTTGACTTTGTTTTCTACTCCCAAGGCTGCACCTCGCCTCAAACGTCCTCCGTGAAGGACGGGCAGTGGTGTGGGTAGGTCGGTTTGATCACCTCGCCCTTCCCGCCTTGGACACGAAAGGAGCGTCTGTTCACTTCGGGTGCTGACGACTAGGGGCTTTGCGCCGAACTAGATGCCTTCAATAAAGTGTGCCCTCCGAGATTGAACGTGGCCGCCAGCGCAGACGAGATCGGTGACGGCGGCACGAGGCTGGACGATAATTTCGTCCACTACACGTGTCCGACCCTCCCCCATCTCATCGCCCTGCTCTGCAGGCCGAGGGTAGGGTGCATCCCACACAACACGTCGCTGGTTGTTGTCGACTCTCTGTCGATACTGGTCAACCATGCCTTCCCGAGGATCGCAGACTCGAAGCCTATCACACTCAAGAACGGCACCAAAGGTGATGACCCACTGTCCCCATGGGCGCCAGCCCGGCCAGCCTCGATTCCTGCCCCTCAACCCTCCCCGGGTATCCTGCACTGGCGCACGAAAAAACTCGATCCGATGCGAGATGGCTAGACACAGAGCCGAGACTGACCCTCGTATTCCATCTTGTTCGTCTTGTTGTTCACCATGTCTAGTTCCGTCGCAGGCTGCCAAGCGACAGCAAACTCTACAGTATGTGGCCGGGGCGTTGCAGAAGCTTGCGGCGACCCGCAATCTTGCCGTTGTCGTCCTGAGCCAATGTGTCACCCGAATGCAGGCCGGTATTAGCGAGCGGGGGGCCGCCTCCCTCATCCCCGCCGTTAACGCCAGCGCGTGGGAGGAGGGCGTCTCCACACGCGTGGTCCTCTTCAGGGACTGGTCCATGCAGAACGGCACCGCGACAGCTGCCCGCTTCGCCGCTGCCCTGAAAATCAACGGCAAGAGAGTGGAGGACGAGGACGTCCGGCTGGCCGCCTTTGATATTGGAACCGTATGTTTCCAGCCCGCCTTTGCCCCATTGCTGGTCTTGGTGGCCTGCTTTTGCTTGGCCCTGCCGGTACTGCTACGCTGTGCTGGGTGCTCATGGAGCTAACCAGAAGGACTGCACACGGTGTGTGTGTGTGTGTGTGTGTGTGTGTGTACAGGCCGGGTTGATACCTGTAACACTCGACCACGGCAGCGCGCAAGACACGGCATCGTTGACGTTTGCTGCTCAGCCCAAGCGCCGGCGTGGCGATGGAGAGGTGGAGATTGCGGACAGCGACGATGACGGCGACGATGAAGACTACGGCTGGCAAGACGATGATGCCACGTCGCTCCCACCAATGCCGCCGCAGTGGCAGGGAAGCGAGGACATCCTGCTTGGCCAGGACCCGGACGATTCCGAGGGCGAGGGAGACGACAGCGACGGGCAAGGCGAGCCGGTGGCCAAGGAGACCGAGGAGGACGAGACGGAGGAAGCCGTTGCCAATGCCGGCAGCCACACCCACCGGTGACGAATCTCGGGCGGCGAATCGCATGCATGGGCGGTTCCAGACGCGAGGCTTACCAACCACTTGCTCCTACTACTGTTAGTAGTATGTACTGTGCGTTGCCCCACATGGTCTATGTCGATTTTTACTCCTTTGCTCTTCTGCAGTCCGAAATTTCCCTTCTTTTCGGCCCTTATCCTGCTTGCCTCGCGGAGGTTTTCTTAATGCCCCTTCCCGCTCCGCCGTGGGTCAGGGATCCATCGCTGTTGCAGCGCCCTACGATCCACGGCCGCACGGCACACACAGTACGATTTCCAGGGCGGGATGGCTTCATGCAAGACGGGGGCCCTCCTTCAGAGGCCCTTTTTTCTTCGTCTTCCTTTCTTCGTCTTCTTCCCGTTGGCCCACTCTTGGGGGAAATTTTTCATCCCTCTCACCGCTGCCGGGTGGACAGCAAAGATGGATTCGAAATCACACCAGAACATGGGATTTTGATTTGGGCTATTCGTTTATTCACTCGCGTCCACCGACGAACGGGGCCCCGGAAGTTAGGACGTTTGGTAATGTTTTTGTTCGGTGCCATGTCGGACACATCCCGGAGCGACTAGGTTCGACGGCCCACTTGCCTCGGGGTCAGAGTTTGAGCATGGGCATATCGTCGACGACCTAATCAAGTTGTCTCGCCGCGTTATTTCCGGCAGCGAGGCCAAGTTCTACAAAAAGCTTGGTTTTTTTTTTCTCTCTCTTTTTTTTCTTGGGGATGTGGGCTTCAAAGGTAACAGCCCCAATGCCGGGCTTCTCCTGGCCCACGACCGCTACCGCCACCCAGTACCCACGGTACGGGGTGCGGGGCCGACCCACTGGATGGCTCTTTTTTCTTTTCTGTGACTCGCCTTGCAGGGGCGAATGTTCTTGCGTGTTGTTCTAGGGGCATGCTCGCTACGGCCACGCCCCTGGGAATTGTCAGTGAGACGTGGTATTTTCCCTCTTCTTCCTCCTTCGTGTCCAAGGTAGGCTTTGCGTTCCCCATCACGGAACTAGGAGCTTCCTCTGGGCCCCGAGACAATCTTCTCGCAGACGAGCGCTTACTTTATGATTATCAACAAACGAATCAAGGCTTGGCCATCGGTATATACTCCACTAGAGAGGCGGCTGCGATGGCCTGACGCCTAGCGGACCTCAGGCCATGCGCAGTAGGTAGCAGCGACCTGAAGGTGATTAATCGGAGGGCTGCTCGTCTGGCCCGCGTCGGCACACTGGCCCGCGTAGGACAAGCATTGCAATGTTGCGTCCACCCGGCTCTTTTTGCAGATCCAATGCGCCTCCCCGGGGGGTCGAATACCTGGGTACTGTCGCGGATGTACCTGGGCACGCCCACAACAGAAAAGATTGCAGTTCCACCTATACAACAAAAAGACCAAGACTGCCATCTTTTCTTCTGTGGTGGGCGTGCCAGGTAGTTACATGGGTATCTCGGCGTTCCCACTGCCGTGTTAGGGCGAGAGAGCGCTGGATGCCGGGAGCTTCGAAGGTGATGGTCGTGTTTCTTTGGCTCGACTGGGTGGGACCGAGGAGGAGGAAGAAGGAGGAAAAGAGAAGAGGATACGAGGACTCGGCGGGTGTGAGCATCACCACGGGCCGGCTTAGCCATCAGTCGCGTAGACGTCGGACCATTTCGGCCGCGAGGGTGTGGGAGTGGTGTTGCGAATGGTGGGGGAGCCCATTTTGCGCTTTGCGCGCCCAAGTCCCCGTCTCAGTTGTCTCTGAAGGCGAGCGGACAGGCGGGTTGTACAATATCTTGGTTTTGCGCCGCATGGGCTATATCAAAACACCTCCACGTCCCCGCGGGCCCCCCCCCCCCCTGTGGTGTGAGCAAGTGCACGCGGCCCAATCGCGTCTGTTTGGAGCGTCGTACCAGAGGCGGCTAGCTGCCTGCATGTGTATGTGCCTCTAGGCAAGTACTACCTACATGTAGATACCTCTTTGACAGCTGATAACCTCCACATTGCTTTATCTAGGCTAAGCCCCGAATTCGGTCAATGTGCATCCTCTTCTCAACTTTAGCCGGCGCCCGACGTTTTCTTTCTTTTTTTTTTTTCTTTTTTTTTCTTTTTTTTTTTCTTGTCGTTTGCGGACGGGTATTTAGCCGCACCCCCTGCTTTTTTTCGTGCCACGGACTGGTCCCCTGAAATCCCACGCAGGTCCCCACCCGGCGTGTGCCAGGGGGTTGGTGGAGGGAAGGGCAAGAGAGGCCGGAGATGGGTGTTTTTTTCAGAAACCGTGCCCTGACGGGTGCATGGCATTGGAGCGGAGCGTCCGGGCGTGGGGGGAGAAGGAAGATGGGGAGAGGAGAGAGTGGAGGAGGAGGTGGAGGAGGAGGAGGGAGGGAGGGAGGGCGTCGTGGCGGTCTTGGGGCCAGGGAGCTTTTGGCAACCCACCTTTCATTTCGGCGGCGCTCGTCTCGGGGTGCAGCTTCTGCACGGGCTGTGGGGGGGGCCTGGGGGGGGGCAGCATCAGCACACAGCCCAATCGCATCAGAATCTGGCAATCGTTATTATTATTGGGCTTGGTCAGGGCTATTGCCCAGCTGTTCGTTGTTCCGGGCTCTCGAGGTTTTCCTCATGTTGCATACATGCGTACGGCTATTTTGGCTAGCGGTAGGTAGGTACCGGGGAAGAAGCCCGTTAGTTAGATGAGGCACTGTATAAGCCGTGACATGCATCTCGATTCCATGAGCTGCCGTGGAGCTGCCGATGAGGGGGGGGAAGAGGTAGGTAGGTGCTCTCTGCAGCGTTCAAACGTCGAACGACAAACAACCACCAATGGCGGCCGGATCGCACGATTGTCCGGGAAGGAGAGGCATAGGAGAGGCCAGCTATACCGCCAGGGTTCCTCTACCTCTGGGAGGGTGTGTGCCTCTCGGCGGCCGGCCGGTATTATCGACTCTCGGCTCGTAGGCGATGGAGGGTGGGCTATAAGAGCTTGACTGTCTGACCAAAGGCGTGCCCTGCCATGGAGGAGGATGCCGTGTCCGGCTCTGGATGGCAAAGTGAACAAATGAGGAAGGTTATCGACATGACCTACCCTTGGAGACAGACGGCTTGGAAGAGGGCGGGGTGGTGGGTGGAAATGGGCTCAGGTCCGGCCGGGGACGGCAGATATCGAGGCCATCGAGATCGATATGCTTGATACCAGCACAGGCAAGAGCCGGACAAAGCATGGCCAAGCCGTGCATATGCAGGAGAGCCTTGTACTTGGCCCAGGCCCCCGCTGTGAAAATGATGCAGGGTGGGTGGCCATGGCATATTCCAGCCTGCACACATCTCGGCATCCTAGCCTAGCACAGTTACGTATCAGCCGGCGGCTGGTTCGAGGTCGTTACCTGTCTCCCCGCCGCCGCCGACCCCACGGGAGCTCTGCTCCGGGGGGAGAGAGAGAGGAGACCAACTCGAGGGGGTTGTGGCGTGCGCCCGCAGCCCTTCTCCGCAACCGATGGGCAGGCCAAAGCTGCCGAGCTGAGAGGAGGGGTGGGGGGGCGGCCACCACACCCCCCGGGGAGGGAGGGAGGACGCGTGGGGCTGAGTCGAGCGCAAAATGGGTCGATGCCGGGGGCGGAATGGCACCATAGCGACGAGCTCGTCGCCCGCTCGCGGCCGCTTTCCCCTTTTTCTAAAGGGGGGGGCGAGGGAAAGGCGGTTCGTGAGGATGGATGGGCGGATGGACTCGGCATCGTGCCGCCTGGTCAGCAAGGCACGCGACGAGGAGGAGCCGAAGCGGGATGAGGCGGCCGCTGATGGCGCCCAAAATTCATCAGCCTTTGGGAGGAGGCCGCCGGATGCCGCTGGCAACTAGCATGTCTTTTGGCTGGCCGGGGATTTGGGGGTCGGGTTAGAACCGGTGGCAGCTTTGCGCGGGCTTGTATTTTCTGTTTAGGTAAAAGCAACGAGGCTGCAGCATTCGGCCTTTTTATTTGTGCGAGGATTTTCCGACTTTGATGGAACTCCTCCTTCTGCATGCTAAATTTTTGCCTGCAACAGCATATACTACGTCCCCAGCTCTTAAATAAATTAATCCTAAAGGCACTTTGGAGGGCCGCCGCGTGGGGCACTTTGGTGGGCATTCCGGAGGGCATCCTAAGGCCAAATTTAAACACACGTCCATCACGTCATGCTCCTGGGTCCTTAGCATGCTTTAGCATAAGTCCGATATAGCTCCCTTGCTTGCAAACCTAACATCCGAGATACGCCTTCAGCCGAGATGGGGACAGGCTAATGATGAGGAACCGCATTGTAGGTTTTGGTCTCAATTCCTCATTGCGGGAATGTGACTGCCATGATTAACCAATCGAGTAACTAAGCGTTGCCCCTACTACCACTACCCGTCGGACAACTATCCATAGCATCGCCAAAGGATATGCCTATAAAGAAGGTGGTAGTTATGTGGGCGCAGAGAGTGACTGAGCAGTTGGTAGTTGCTTACCTCGCAATAGTCGCAATGCTCTCGTGGACGGTAATAAGGGGTCGAGATGGTCGATTGAAAGCGGAAATTGTACTTTGCCGTCGCAGCGGCGGCATCTTCCCCAAGACAGAAACTACGCGCCGGAGAGAGCTTGTCCCTAGCTCGGATGTGCCCGAGAAGCTTCCTGAGAAAAAGAGCTCTCGAACTTTTGGGGCTTCTTCATCCTCGAGGCGTCATGGTAGCGAGGGTGGCTATGTCTGCTAACGCTTTAAGCTGCCAAGAACGTGCAAAAAGCCTTGTTTCCTGGACGCCAGCAGCCAAGGCTTGGGTGCTCAATGGCTGCATGCGCCTTTACTAACTTTGCTATTGTGATTTCAGTCACTGGTTCAGAGCGGCTCGGTGAGTTTTCTTGCTTTTTACTGCATTGTGCCGCGTCTCTAATGTCCGGCTCCGGCACTTACATGATCTTGTAAACTTTCCAGCTGATGGGAAAAGTTGGAGAGGGGAAACCGGTGCCTCCTGGCTTTCGTACCGAAACATCACGCCAACATGTAATGCGCTTGAGGGAACCAAGAGGTGCTTGCCAGGCCTTATATGATACAATTTTGAAGCCGTCCTGGTCTCGGAGCTCTTATCTATATCATACAAACAAATGTTGAACCATGCGCCAAATCCCTGATATCATACATACTTTCGCCAGTCGAGATAGCTCGTCGCCTGAGACAATAAAAAGTCATGGGGCTTGCTATCCCGGCTTGGCACCACCATATCAAGCTGCAGGTCCAAGGGCCGTTTTCAGCCCGGGGCTTGCTAACGGCGTGCGCCTCGAGCTTGCAACTTGGAGACTGAGCTCGTGTCATTCATCCGCATAGCCCGAGGGTTGCTGTGAGCCACCCGTGCGTGGCCTAGCTGGCCATAGTGACACTCGTCGACTCCTAATCTCATGACCAGTTGATTCCGAAGAGCCTACCTCGCTTGCTTGGCCCGCTCGAGCCCCACGAACTGCCACCCTCGAGATATATCCTCTCGTGACCGGCCACATCCACGAAGAAGTACTTGTATTCAAAGTCTTCTTGACCGTGGTACCTCACCATGTGCATGTTGGCTGTGCCCTGTCCCTTGGGCCCTTCAACGAAAAAATGGACACGCAGGTGCTCATTGCCCTGGGGATCCAGGCTCGTCTGGGAACTGGAGATGGCGACATGAACAAGTCAGCGTGGACTCCCAGCCGGGCCAGAAAAGGTCTTGACGCCTTGGTCCCGGAAGAGGGGGGTGAAGCACGCCAGTGACCTACGCAATGGGTCTCGCACTTCTCCACTTGTTGGTCGTTTGTTCGCCATGCGCCGAGATGCTTCGGCCTTCGCCTAGCAGCTCGATGCAGCGGGGGTCTTTCCGGATCCTGTCTACGGCTCGGTTATAGAAGGCGACTTTGCTGTCGGGGGAGAAGACCTCGGAGTAAAGGAAGTAGGCGACGCCGCCCTGCCATAGGAATATGCGTCAGCCGTGGTGTGCGGAAAGGAGCTTGGCATCCATGAATGCTAGATCTGATGGGCAGACAGCATACAGTAAGTACAAAGCCCACGGCCATAAGACCAAGATTGAGTGTCTGCTGGGCTGCCCGCGCCGTCTTCTCGGCGCCCGAGAGCTGGGTCCAGGGGACGCGGCCATCGTCGTTGAAAGGCGTGACAGCCCTCCTCTTGGGCCCAGAGGAGGGAGCAGAGCTGCTGGCGAGGGCCGGCTGGGTGGCGAACGTGCGCGGGGCGGCAAGGGAGGCGAGCTGGCAAGGTTGCGGGCTCAGGACGACGCGGCGCGGAATGAGGCCGGCGGCGGCGCTGTGAATCTTCATCTCGGCTGGCGGCGGGGGTCGTCGGGGGGTGGGGGGAGGACCTTCTTCACGGGCCGGGGGAGCTGTCGCTTCTCGGGCGCTTTGTGTAGTTAATTGGTCGCTGGTGCAATTTGGGCAACCTCGTTCAGCCTGGGGCGATGGCCATGAACATGTCAGGCCTGCGCAAGCGTTGGAAACAGAAGCTCAACCAACCGATGGCGGGCGGGTTCAAGCTCTGGCTGTTTGCGCAAGCTTGAGCGGAACAAACAGTGGGGTTCGAGCCGCCGGGCGCTAGTACGCAATTGGCTTAGCCCCAGCAATCCCTAAACGCAGGCACCCCCCTGGCCTTCCTTGCCTTGCGGCGAACAGCGCGCTGGCTTACCTAACGAAATGAAAATGTGGCCGAACGCAGCAACCTCAAGAATCCCAACCGCATCTCGACACCAGAACCAGCCCTTCGCCTTTGAGCAACACGCAGGATACCAAGACACCCCCATCCCCTCCATCACGAGCGCCCAGGCTTGCGCCCCAGCCACGGTAACCATGAGCGCCCCGCTCGCGAGCAAGCAGGAGTCGCTGAAGATCTTTGAGCAGCTCAAGAAGAAGAAGCCGAACAAGGTGAGCCGCCCCGCCAAGCGCGCCTTCACCGTCCTCCACATGCCTTCCCTGGCCTGTCTGTCGCTCACCACAGTGTGTCCTCTGTCCTCCCCCGGCGCAGACATGCTTTGACTGCGGCCAGAACAACCCGACCTGGACGTCGGTCCCGTTCGGCATCTACCTGTGCCTCGACTGCTCCTCAAACCACCGCAACCTGGGCGTGCACATCTCGTTTGTGCGCTCCACCAACCTTGACCGTGAGTCCGTCCCCGGAGGATACGAATCGGCGCGCTTTACCGGCGCTCGCAGCGCGCCAACGGACATGACCTAGGGACTGGACCTTGCTGACCTGGCCTTGCCACGTGTGACAGAATGGCAATGGGACCAGCTCCGCGTCATGAAGGTCGGCGGCAACGAGTCGGCCACCAAGTTCTTCCAACAAAACGGCGGCTCCGCAGCGCTGAACAGCAAAGACCCCAAGACGAAATATCACTCGCCTGTTGCCGCCAAGTACAAGGAGGAGCTTAAGAAGCGGGCAGCAAGGGATGCCAAAGAGTTAGTGCACCGAACCCTGCGCAACGGCTGCATGGCCATCCCCAAGTCCCGTTTGTTCCCCTTGCTACGTACGGCTGCTAACCCAGGCGCCACTCCAGATATCCGGAAGAGGTGGTCATCACCGACGGCATCGAGGTCGGCGACTCCAACACCCCCGCCGGCGAGCCCGAAGACGACTTCTTCTCCTCGTGGGATAAGCCCGCTATCAAGAAGCCGACACCGCCTGTCTCACGGACCGGAACGCCCCCGGTTGTCGGCCGCACGCCGTCCCCGTTCCTCAGCGCCGGAGGCGCCGGCAAGGACATCGCGCGCTCGACGTCACCTCTGGCCAAATCCGAGTCGGCTGACGGCGCCACGAAGCCGGCCCCTGCCAGCCGTATCACGCACTCATCGGCGCTCAAGAAGACAGGCGCGGGCGGCGCCAAGAAGGCCAACGTCCTGGGCGCAAAGAAGGTGACGAGCAAGCTCGGCGCCAAGAAGGTCACGGCCGACATCATCGACTTCGACGAGGCTGAGAAGAAAGCCAAAGAGGAGGCGGAGCGCATCGAGAAGCTAGGATACGACCCCAACGAGGACGACGACTCCTCTGCCGCGACCAAGAAGGGCACCAAGGCCGACTCGGGCGCCGGGGGCATCCTGCAGCCAACGCCCGTGGCTCCTTCGCGCAGCGGCTACGGCTCGTCGGCCTCGCACAGCCGCGAGAAGTCGGCTTCGGAGATGGAGAGGCTGGGAATGGGTATGGGCAGGCTTGGCTTCGGCCAGATTGGCGGAAACAAGCCCGCGGCCCAGGCGAAGAGGGCTGGCACTGGTGGCTTTGGCTCAGTCGGCCCCATCAAGGCGGCCCCGGAGGGTAAGTTTGCTACCAGGCCCTTGGTTGTCGGATTCGCTGCACGCGGTCATGGAAGCTGTCTTGCGGTCGAGGTAGATTTGCTGACCCACTCATCATGTTGACCACAGCCGACGAGGAGAAGTACGCGCGCAGCAAGTTCGGCGCGCAAAAGGCCATCTCCTCGGACGAGTTCTTTGGCAAGGGATCCTTTGACCCGAACGCGCAGGCCGAGGCTAAGACACGGTTGCAAGGATTCGAGGGGGCCTCGGCCATCTCGTCCAACGCCTACTTTGGCCGGGCCGAGGAGGAGGAGACGGGCGAGGAGTACGGCGACCTCGAGACGGCGGCCAAGGACTTTATCCGTAAGTTCGGCATTACGGCCGGCGACGACCTCGAGGCCCTCACGTCTAGCCTTGGTGAAGGTGCCTCTAAGCTACAGGGCGCTATCCGCAGCTATCTGGGAAGCTAGTGCCTTGCTGTGCCATGATTAGACGAGAAGCAATGAAATGAACAGGCGGCAGAAGCGTGGGCTTTTTTTGTATTTTGTGAGATGGTAGATGCGCATTCTCATGGGGCCTGGGGGCGAAGGGAAATTTGTCATATTTTTTATGATGGGTTTTGTTTTTAATGAAGGACGAGGTGCAGGGCGAGCCGGACTAGACCCTCTCAGATGATAACACCGGCTGGTTGGTGCTGATGTTGGCGTCTATTTGATGCTCATTTCTGCTGCATGTCTTGGTCTACCGTCTTGATTTGTTTTCTCGTGGATCCGGAGGATTACAGTGCGCAGATGTGTGTGTGTGTGTGTGTGTGTGTGTGGATGGAGAACTATGGAAAAAGTTGGACACAAGCTCGGCGTGTCTAGACGGATAGAGAACATGATGCTACGTGCGCTTTTGAGTATACGACCAAGTGAAGACGCTGGGAAATAACAGAAACAAGTCGATTTTATCAATTATCCAAACACCAGACAGATGGCTGACATGAGAACTCTGACAGCGGTGACGGATGCAAAATCAAGCCGAGTGTTGAGACAAAAAGAAGATGCTCGTCATATAATCCAAGGTACAAGGGAAAGAAAACAAGAGAAGCAGTCTAATTTACAGCTTGGCAGCAGCAGCCTTGACGTACCCGGCACCCTGTGCCAGGACCTCGGCGGCGTCGTTGACAAACTCGTCGACGACCTCCTTTGCCGACTTGTCCTCGTTGCAGACGGCGGCGCACTTGCCCATCAGGAAAGGCCTGAACTGGTCCATGAGCTCGTCAATGTCGACGTCCTCCTCGGACTCGACCTTTGGCTTGTCTCCACCGGCGGCGGCGGCGGCCTGGGTGGTGGACTCGACGCCCGGGATGGAGCCCTCGCCGCTCATGACCTTGTCGAGGTCGGCCTCGTAGGGCAGGACGCCCTTGGACGTCAGCTCCTTGAGCTCGGCGGCGCGCTCGTTCTTCCAGTTGAGGATGTAGGGGTTCTTGCGCACGCGGAGCGGGCGGCCCGTGAAGATGAGCGTCTTGATGGTGTCGTCGAACGAGGCGGTGCGGACGGCGTCCTTGTGCGAGTCGGGCGCGCCGGCCTCGTGCGTCAGGATGAAGCGGGTGCCGACCCAGACGGCCGAGGCGCCCATCATGAGGGCGGCGGCCAGGAGCTGGCCGTTGTGGATGCCGCCGGCGGCCACGACCTGGACGGGCGCGCCCGTCAGGGGCGACTTGTGGCCCTTGCAGGCCGCCACGACGGCCGGGATCAGCACCGTCGTGGGCACGTTGCCCGTGTGGCCGCCGCCCTCGCTGCCCTGGGCCACGATGATGTCGACGCCGAGCGCGACGCACTTGGCCACGTGCTTGGGGTGGCCAATCATGTTCATGTACACGATCCCGGCCTTGTGCAGGCGCTCCACAACCTCCTTGGGCGGCACGCCGACGGCCGAGACGAAGACGCGCGCGCCCGACTCGATGACGACGTCGATCAGCTCGCCGAGCTTGCCCTTGGTGTAGTCGTAGCTGGCGGGTTGTCGCTTCACTGTCAGCATTCACACTCATGCATCCG
This sequence comes from Gaeumannomyces tritici R3-111a-1, assembly GCF_000145635.1. Classification (NCBI taxonomy): domain Eukaryota; kingdom Fungi; phylum Ascomycota; class Sordariomycetes; order Magnaporthales; family Magnaporthaceae; genus Gaeumannomyces; species Gaeumannomyces tritici. The sequence goes on along the minus strand of NW_008804548.1, from coordinate 3,288,000 downwards.
TACACACAAGGCAGGGCTAGCCGGCAGCGGGTGGAAATGTCTTTGCATACTTGGTCTTGCGCGCGTTGCCGCCGACCTGGGGCAGCAGCAGGTCAACGCCAAAGGGGGCGTTCTTGTCGACGAGGAAGGACTTGAGCTCGGCGACCTGGTCGCGCAGCATGTCCGGGGTGTAGCCGACGCCGCCGATGACTCCGAGACCACCAGCGTTGGTGACGGCGGCGGCCAGCTTGGGGCCCGCGGCGACGTTCATGCCGGCCAGGATGACGGGGTGCTGGATCTTGAGCAGATCAGTGATTGGGGTGCGGATCTTCTCTGTTGGATGAGAGCTGGGTTAGCGAGGGGTCGCATGCTGGCGCAAATCGGCGAGGCGACGGGCAGAGGAGAAGGAGGTGCGGGTTGCGACGACTTACGTGGAGAGGCCATTGTGACGGCTGTGACGGCGACTTATGGGTATCTAGGGAGTTGCAGGAAAAGGAGGTGGGAACTACAGAAAACAGGCGCTGCTGCTATGCGGACAAGAGAATCAATCTCGAAAAAGTAGACGTCGGCGGAGTTGAAGACGAGGTGTAGAAACAGATGTCTCGAGGGTGAAGGCGAGAAAAGTGCAAGTCGCGCTGGTTTTGTCTCGCTGGGTCGCACATGCCGCTGGGAGCCGAGGTGCTGGGCGAAGCCGGCCGACGTTACTGGGGTATGCCCGGGCGTTTCTGGGGTATCATGGCGCTAGGCCGGATTGGGCACTCATGGTGGGTCGCTTGCGGAGGTGCCGAGGTTCAGGTTTGCTGGGCGGGCTCGCGGGATACGTCGATACGTCTGAATCGGGCTGTCAAAACAGGCCCAGTGTGTCCTGACCGACCAGCCATCGAATCAGCCAAGGTCGGTGCCCTTTGACAAATTGCCTACCCTTTCCCGCCATCGCATCGGACTCGTGCGACATGCCTCGGACAGTTTGCCCAACAGCAGGTCGGGGTTCGGCTCGGAACGTCGTCGGCGTCAAGTTTCAACCGCCAACGAACCGCCAACTGCTGGGTCCAACTGCTGGGTTCGCGCGGGGCTGAGTTTGGGAGTCTCCGCAACAAGGGTCCAGGCACGTGCCTCGATTATCTCAGCCCATCAGCCTCGGGCCCGCATTACTAGTTAGCCAGCAACTCTTTTTTCCTTGCCTACCATATAAAAAGACTATACCATCGCCACATCCTCTCATGGGTCCTTGACATGATGAATCTCATTTCAGCCGCGGCGGCGAGGTCTGCACGCCACCCGTCCCTCTTAGGAATCGCTTCCTGCTTAGCATGTCGGACAGTGTGTCCGGTTGCGTCTGCGGGCCACAACCAGCCGAGTTTCAGCCCCGTCAAGGCTGCTGCTGCAACGTCTCCATCTGGCAGACGGCTGTTCACGTGCTCGGGGCTAGCGCAGACCCGTGATGCCGGCCCGTACACCAGGCACACCCTGCCTGCATCTTCTGCACCGCCACTGTCCAATGGCGGCGGCGGCGGCGGCGGCAAGGCAGCGGGAGAGCTGCCCTCTAGCAGCAGAGGCGGCGGTTGCTGCGGCGGCACCGACCTGAAAAGACGGCGCATGGCATACGTCGCGCTGGGGAGCAACATGGGTCAGCGCGTCGCCATGATCGAGCAGGCGTGTCGGGAGATGGACAAGCGTGGCATTCGCGTCCGGCGCACCAGCAGCCTCTGGGAGACGGAGCCCATGTACGTCCTCGACCAGGGCATGTTCGTCAACGGCGTGTGTGAGGTAGGCTCTTGCTGCTGCTCGGTTGAGCTCATATGTCTGTTCTGCCTGCCGCCTTTCTGCCTGTATTTTATAACGACTACAAGAACCCGGTTTGCCAACACCTGTGCCCTGCTTGCTTAATCTGACGTGCCATGTAGGTTGAGACACATTGGAAGCCACTGGCGTTGCTCGATCAACTGCAAGAAATCGAGAACTCGATGGGTCGGCAAAAGGTGACGGACAAGGGCCCGCGCAATATCGACTTGGACCTGTTGCTCTTCGAGGGCGAGAGGGTGGACCACGAACGCCTCAAGATTCCCCACGTGGGAATCGCCGAGCGCGAGTTTGTTCTGCGGCCCTTGAGCGAGTGAGCTCCCATCCCTACTTCCCCTGATATTTCACTCCTGGACACGATGCGGACGAGGTCCAGATATTCCATCCAGATGTTCCATATGCTCATCCCGGAATCGCTCGCAGGCTTATCCCGAACCAGCCCATAAACCCAGATCGCCCATGGAAGCTGGCCCAGGACTACCTCAACGAATTGCCGCCATCTGTGCCACCGCTAACACCCCTGACGCCCTTGTCGCTCGACCATGCCCCTTTGCTGGCATCAAACCCCACGCGTAAAACACATGTCATGGCCATCCTCAACCTTACTCCCGACTCGTTCTCTGACGGCGGTCGGCACAGCCCCACCGATTCTTCGGCCCTTATAGAGACGATCCGTAGCTATATAGACGCGGGCGCCACAATCATCGACGTCGGCGGTCAGTCCACCGCCCCAGGGGCACCCGAGGTGACGCTCGAGGAGGAGCTCGGGCGCGTCATGCCCGCGGTCGAGGCCATCCGCGCCACACCACGGGCGCCCGGCGGCCAGCGAGTGCTGATAAGCGTCGACACCTACCGCGCCGCCGTTGCCGAGGCCGCGGTGGCGGCCGGGGCCGACATGATCAACGACGTCTCGGCCGGCGCCCTCGACCCGGAAATGCTGCCGACCGCGGCCCGGCTCGGCGTCACCGTCTGCCTGTCCCACATGCGCGGCACGCCCGCCACCATGGCCTCGCTGTCCGACTACGGCGCCGGCGCCGGCGCCGTAGTCGGACAGCGAGGCCATGGTGGCGGGCGTGCGGCGCTGGCGCATCGTGCTGGACCCGGGCCTGGGGTTCGCCAAGGAGACGGCGGCGCAGAACCTCGAGGTCCTCCGCGGCCTCGCCGACCTGCGCCGCTGGCCGGGGCTCGAGGGCCTCCCCTGGCTCGTGGGGCCCAGCCGCAAGCGCTTCGTGGGCCACGTCACGGGCGTGCGCGAGCCCGCCGCGCGCACCTGGGGCACCGCCGCCGCCGTGGCCGCCGCCGTCCATGGCGGGGCCGACATTGTGCGCGTCCACGACGTGCGCGAGATGGCGCAGGTGGTGGCCATGTCGGATGCCATCTGGAGGCACTAGCGTTTGGCGCAAGAGGATGATTACGGGGGGCGCTTGGGACGGAGAAAGAAAAAAGGAGCAAGGAGGATCGCGAAAGAGAGAGAGAGAGAGAGAGAGAGAGAGAGAGAGAGAGAGAGAGAGAGAGAGAGAGAGAGAGAGAGAGAGAGAGAGAGAGAGAGAGAGAGAGAGAG
>NW_008804548.1:3261940-3284565 GCF_000145635.1 Gaeumannomyces tritici R3-111a-1 | reverse complement strand
GAGAGAGAGAGAGAGCTGCCCGGGCTCAGACTCTGCCACTTCATCGCCAAAGCCGGGAAGGAGGGTGGCATTACACCCTGCAAGTCCCGGGCCCCGACGGCTCGAGACTGGGACGGGGTTGCACAAGCTCCATGTGGCAACATGATGAACAGCCAAGAACCCGCTTATGAGCAGCTCTCGGCGAGCCGCCGGCCTACAAACCTTCATCCCCTTTTGTCCCCCGCGCGCCCCTTCCTCATCGCGTCCAATCTGCGCCTCGGGGGGAGGGGGTGCCTTGACGCAGTGCAACCAAGGCAGTCTCACCTGGTCACGCCACTGCACCGCCGTGGGGTCGGCCTGTAGGGCTGAGGCCCGGAGCGATCCATCCGAGCCAGGGGCCTGCCTGTTCTTGTCCCTTCCGCCAAGATGAGTGGACGTTGGGCAGCCGGCTCAGTTTGCCTTATCCACTACACGCTCTCTGAATCTATTCATATTGGTGGATCTACGCCAATCAGGCTTTGCCATGTGCTTCTTATCCGTTCAAAGATGGCAGTGGGGGGTGGCGCCAGCAGGGTGAGACCCGCAGCATGGAATACAAAAACTTTGACCCCTTGATGCCGTGGCGAGAAACGAGTTGCGATATGATGTGATCATAGCTGCGGGTGTTGGGGGAGAGGAACTTGCTACAGCAACGCCGCCCCGCCCCCCCGGTCAGCGAGGCGGGCGACCCGTCCATCCTCGGCCCCGACCTCGGCCTGACGCGCCCGCCTCGCCTCCCAAGAAAGGAAAGTGAAAGGAGGGCGCTGCGTGCTGACACTATCGGGCTTTGCCGCTCTTCCCCCCCTCCCCCTTCATTAGTCTCTAAGTGACGAAGAAGAGCGGGTGTCAGCCGGCAGGCAGGCAGGCAGGCAGGCGGGCGGGCAGGCAGGCAGAGAGGCAGAGGCGGGCAGGCAGGCAGAGGCGGGCGGGGGGTCATGATCTGTGGGATGATGACTGTGCCGTGTGTGTTTTGTGATTGCACATTGCAGAGGTACCTGGCAGCGTAGCAAGGAGATCGTCGGTCCGGTCGCTGCTTGGGGTGCGTACTGTTTCTTGCGTTTTCTTTTGTCTTTTTTTTATTTTATTTTTACTATTACTATGAACCGGCAGCATTTCAACGCTCCATGTCTCTTGGCAAACACAATCGTCCTCCTACGCCTGGTGTTTGGCGAGATATACCGAGGGTCGCCATTTTCGCTGAGTGGTTTTTCTTTGGACCTGCTTCGTTGCTTTGGCTTAGTGCCAAACCTTAATTGAACAACCACCCTTTTGCAGCCCGCCAAAGTTGCGTTCCTATCACATTTGTCCAACTATCACTCTCTTGACGTTTGTTTGGCTTTCTTGGGATTTCGTCCTTGTTGTTTGCCCTCCCCTCCCCTCTTCTCGCGTACCGAAAAAGTTGCGACCAGATATCAGGTGGCCAAGGTTGCGTGGCTTTTTTTTCCCCCCCGCTTGGCAAAATCAGCGCCTCTGCGCATCCCCCGATCTGTTGTGTACCCTCCAAGTTCTTCAGATCGGGCACTCCTGTCACTTTTTGTTGTGGACCCCTGTCGTCCAGCTGCTCTCGCACCCATCCCTTCTTTTCTTGTCAACCTTTCCGACAAACTGAGAGCAACATCAAATCACACCTGCAGGCCCCGGCTGATAATCTGCACCGCCTGGACCGCGTGCTGTGACTTGAGGAGGGGGGTGGCAGGGGTGGTTACCCATCTAGTGCACTTGCATACCCACGCAACGCTTCTGCCTGGCCAACGGCACATGCGCTGCCGCCGCAGCGGGTGCCGCCCGTCTGACATCATTCAACCAGCCTAACTGCCATTCCCCAGCACCTACCTAGGTACATACCCACCACACCCCCCAGGTGCACTGCACGTCTTGCTCGCATCTTCGTTTTATTTTGTTTAACGTTAGGGATGAGGGAGATTTTCCTTTCTCAAAATATCTCATAAGACAGCGTGCGGCGTTTGGGAACTGCATTGCGCGGTTGCTAGCCATAAGTCTGTGAGACGCACCACCGTCTCGTTCTTTTTCTCCCTCATGCCTGCGTGAAAAAAAAGGGAGGAGGGGAACGTGACGAAAAAAAAATGGTGCGTCGCTCAGACCATTTGCAGACCCGAGCAAAAAACCCGAGAAGCACGCTCCTCGGCTCTATTTTTCTTTTTCGCCTTCTTCCAGGAATGGCAGGCCCAGCCGGGACTAGTAGGGTGAGCAGACGTCCGATCGCCAGGCAGGCAAGCGGGTTCAAAAAGAAAAAGAAAAAAACAAAAGGAAAAATACCTCCTACGGCTCATTCCGAACGTGACTGACTTCGTATTTGCTTCTTTTTCCATCCCCCTTGGTTTTTTTCCCTCTCCCTTTCCGAGGAATAGAAAAAACCCCGCTCTTACCGGACGCGCATCACCGGTTGCCCTATTGGGAAGCACCAGCATGCGAGCTACGCTAGAAGAGCGGGTCGGGATTTCTTGGTATCTAGGTGGATTTGCTTTTTCTTCTTTCACTCCCTTTGCTCGCCAGGTTTCTTCCTTCTTTTATGGACCCCCCCTTGCAATCCGGAGCATCTATCCGGTCCGTGGGTCTCCTCCTCCTCCTCCCTCTCTTACCCCCCCGGTCGAGCTAGGGTCTAGGTTTGTCGCCGCTTCGTCGGAAACTAGGGCAATTTGCAGCGCTTCGCCATTCAGCAAGCGCCTTTCCGGCCGGCCGGCAGTGGAGAGGCTGGCTAGCTAGTATGGATGCCCTGGCTAAAAATAAAATAAAAACGAACAACTCGCCTCGTTGGCATGGTTGTGTTGGCGCCCAAGTCGTCGACGTAAGGGTGGTGTCTGGGAAAATGGAGCGACATGAGGAAGGGGAAAGAAAAAATGATGATCGCTGACTACGTACGATCCTCATCTCACTCTTGCAACCATCGAGGGAACATAGGAGACGACATAACCTTTTTTTTTTTTTTTTTTTTATCGACGGAAGGGGCGGGGGGCATAACAGAAACACCCAGGGATGCCAGGCCTGGCCAGACCTGGGCCTGCTGAGTCTGCGTCTATGTGTGTGTGTGTGTGTGTGTGTGTGCCGGGTCGGCCGTCGTTCCGCTCGCGCTGTTGGTTGGTTGGTTTGGCCCGCCCCATCCAGGCGGTGGTGGTCAGCCGTGTGTGCCCGCCGCCCCGGGGGGCGGGGCGACCGCTGAGCTACCGCCGCCGAATCATAGGAGAAAACAAGGACGGAGAAAAAAAAAGGCAAAGAAAAGGAAGCACTGCCGATCCCTTGCTTTAGACAAGACCTCGGCACGACTAACACGTATAGGTGGCTCTTGGAGCTGCGACATAAAGGTCATATCAGCACCTTGATGCACCGCTGTCCTCCGGCCGGCAAAGAGAGGAGAGAGGGGAAAAAGAAAAGAAAGATGCACGTAGCAGCGAGGGAAATATCCATGGGCAGAATGGAAGGGAGGGAGACCGCAACCTGCAATCTGCAACCCAGCGCATTGCTGACTCTTACGGAAAAACCTGCTGTCAAACCGGTGAGCGTGATAAGTACGCGAACCTAGGTATGGAGAACATGTGGAAGCCCAAGATGGGGAAAAAGTAACCAATGGTCTGATGCCATAAATGAGCTACATATGCAAGTCGTCTTGATCCATGACTCCTGTCGACATCATCCTCTGGCGCGCCCAGCTGTCTCGACCAAGTCGAGTCTTGACGCGCCGCCCTAATGAAACCCACCGATAGACACATCCCCAGACCAATCTCTGCTCCTGCTTCCCAGCACTTCCCAAGCCTGTGAGAGGACTGACGGGGTTGGACAAGAAGAAAAGACAAATGAAACCGGGACATGTGAAGGAGATCCTGCAAAGGGGGAAAAGCGAAGCAGCGGAACCGAATAGGGCAGATCGCGTCCAAATCCTGAGGGACGAGCACCTACACATCCACTCTAGCCAATCGTGGTGGTGTTGTTGGAAAAGGAAGAAAAACAAAGGTGATGTGGATAGAAAGAGAGAAAAGAAATCAAAAAGGAGAAAAAAAAAAAACAAGGCGGTAAATCATATGCACCCGGGTATCCCTTGCAAATGCCACATTATCCTGAAAATCATGTTTCCTTTCCATTCCCCGTCTGTTTGCCAAAATTTGCCCGTTTTCCCTTTTCGCCACCCAAACTTTTGGCAGCCCCTTCAACATTTGACACCAGTTAGATCCCGTAAACATTTATTCCTGAACTTGACAGAAGAAAATTTGGGGAGGCGGCAGCGACCTGGGCATGACAAAAAAGAAAGCTGAAAAAAAAAGAAGTGATGTGGTGAGAAAGAAAGCTGAAAATCTACCGGAACAAAAATGGGTTCCATCTTAACCAAAGACAAAACACCCTTGCGTCTCGGGTCATCATCGCTTCATCAGCTGTAAACGGGCCAGGCGCCTTTCAACTGCTGTGACCCGTCAAGTCATGTTGAGACCTGACGAGGGAACCGTTGGGTAGAAGCCATTTGAGGTGTTCTTGCTTTCGTATCGGCCACACGGGCCGGCTCGGCTCCATTGCGGGCCCGGATGGTACAGGGTCCGACTGCTGTCGTACTCAGGCTTCACCTTCGAGTGGTGGTCCGTCGGGTTGGGGAGCGTATGGCTGATGCTGCTGACTTGATGATCGCGGGATGAGTGCTGGAACATCTCCACGTTGTGCCCATTCTCGTAGATGGTGTTCGGGTAGTAGTGGTACTCCTTCGAGTCGTGCATCGGCTTGTGATCATCCGTCATGATGGTGTCCACGCCAACCTCCTGCGAGTGACGAGTGCTTGATCCGTATGCGCTGCCGCGCGGGTCGTATGTCGTCGAGTGCCCAAATGTAGAGCCCATTATTCCTGACCCAGCAGAGGTGAACTCTGGGCCGAGACTCCCGTACCCGAGGTTCCCCGACGCGCCCCCGGGGCCGCTGCTGGCGCTTCCCCTCCTCTCCGACTGGTAGTGGCCTGGCGAGCGGCCGCGCACAATCATCTTGGCCGACTTTTTGTATCCGACCTTGACCCACTGCGGCGCCCCCGAGCTCTGGCTTCCCGAAACGTCGGCCCAGAGCTCGACGACGAGGTGGTAGTATTGCTGGGCCGCTCGGCGCTTGCCATTGTTGGCCGTCGCCTGCTTGAACTGGATCCGCTCAAACGTGTGTTCCGTCGGCGTCGACGTTTGGCCCTGGCTGAACTCGTAGGCCGTGCCCCTCAGAGTCCCGTCGGGCTGAGGGAACACGCTGAGGTGCGGGTGGCCGGCCGACTTGGGTGAGAGGCGCACCTTTTCTGGTGCCGAAATGGGGCCCTTGTCTCTCTTGGGTGTGTGTTGAACTAGATCAATGGTTTGTGTGTCGTTATCCGACACCACTGCCGAGATGGACATGGCAAAGCCAGAGACGGTAAAGGCCGCCTGGTTGCTTTCTTGGACGAACTGGATCGCGGGCGTGGTTGGCCATGAGTGAGTCGGAGGGCTCAGAGAGAATGAGCAGACGCAGGAGAAATAGTTTCTCCGGTAGCACGTCCACTCATGGTCAGCAAGAAAGAAGCCCTTGTCGATGACGCCATGGATGTCGAACGTGATCTTGGTTCCATGGGGCGCCGTCCCGTCCACATAGTACAGGGTTCCCTGCGGCATGAGGGCGAGGAGTGGCGGGAGGGTTTGCTGCCCCGATTTGCTGCCGTACTGATCCATTCTGTGACTAGACGCGGCAAAGCCGTGGGGGCTCGACGTGGGCGACGTTATATGGGACGGTCGTGGGTAGCCACCGTAGGTCGAGCCTGATCTCTGATCCTGCGACCTCCTCAGGTTGTGCCGGTAAATATTTCGTTGTTCCGGTACAGGCAAGGCGCTTCGGTGGCTATACATGCCAATCGATGAGCTGGTGCTGCAACCTGAGTAAGCCTCAGCTTGCCAGCAGTGGCTTGTCCAAGCGGCGGCGCCGGGATTGCACAAAGCACAAGCGTAGCATCGCCATATCCACCAAGAAACCCCCCAAAAAGGAGGGAACTTCAAAATTCACGACCGGGGCACGGAAAGCACCAAGACGACGGGAGATAGGCACGGGAGAAGAGGAAGTCGCGGGGTCCTGGATCACATACCTTGAAGAGCCGTGGCGCCTCAGTTGAGGATGCTGCGGATGAGCGAGGAGGGTGGCAGGGGATGAAAACAGCGACGAAGCAGCCGAGTCTTGTTGATACGCCACCGAGGGGTTGTAGATGGAAGGAGGTTGGCCCTGGGAGTACAGTGGTAGGGCCGGGGCGGGCTGGACGGGCTGCACCGCGCTTCCGAGATTCAAGGCCGGGGCTGTGTTGGCGTCCTGGCCGTATCTGAAGCAGGCATCACGGATGATTAGCAAAACGAGAGCCCAGTAAACTGGTGTCAGGTCGGAAATAAATGTCAGAGCCCGCCACGGCCGGCATTGACGCAGCTGGGCTTGTGCTGTGTTGTGTTGCGCTACCTCTGCACCACATCTCGGCGGGCGTACTGTGCTACCAGCTGTGGCACTGCCAACAACGCTGTGTCGCACAGAAACCAGTGAGCGGGTGCACACCTGCTACCGAGCCACCACGTCTGCGGGTGATTGCTGCAGAGCCCAACGTTGGTCGTGTAATACCTTCAAGCACCGTGGAAGCACGCCATGATCTCCGTCGTTTTCGTGCCGCTCGCAGGTGGACAAGGGGGAGGAGGAGCAATAGACGATGAGGACAGAACAGAAGGAGGACGAAGAAAACGACGAGGAAGAATGGCAGAGGAGCAGGCGAGCCTTGAAAAAGAACAAGCAGGGTGGAAAAAAGAAAATGGCTAGCGGATTGATTTTGCAGCGATGAACAGTTGCCAGGGGGGGCAGGAAGCCTTCCTCCGGCAGTCGCAGGCTGCAGAGTGGAGGTTCCTGGCTGACGCAAGAACGCAAGGGAGGAAAGGAGAGGGACCTGGGTCCCGGGACACTCGCCCAGGAGCAGGATATCGGGTGGTTTAAGACGGCCTGGAAAGATGTGCACCGCAGCCAGCCGGGCTGCCCAGGTATCAGGGACGCACAGCCCGGCCGGCCCAATAGTGCAGAGGCCAATAGTGCAGTGCATCCTCTACCATATAAACTGTGCAAGGCGCATATCGGGGCTGGTGGAGGAAACCAATGAAAAGGCGCTGGAGCCGTATCACATACCTCATATCAGGGCCACCCGGGAACTCGCTGTACTCGAATTCCGGGGACGACGGTTCGAATTCCTGACGGCGACGGTATAATGTTAGAAGGGAAAATTGTGCTGATTGCCCGTGCTATTGTTACAGCACGTTTGTGCAATGTGAATGATGACGGAGTGATTCTCAAAAGTTGACAAAAATAAGGGAGAGGGAAAGAAACCAGAGCTAGGGAGAGGGGAAAAAGCAAAGTACGAAGGAGAAAACAAAAGCTGCAATTTGATCCAACCACCGGCCAGGGGGACTCTAGAGGCGGAGTAACAGGTCCGCATGTATCCTTTTTTTTTCGTCCTGGTGCCTGTGTAACTTGAGAGAGAATTGGGCCGAGAGGCGAGCAGCTGTGGCGGAATGAGCGACCTACACAGCGAAATCCTTGTCAGCATATCGATCCCGGAGCCGCAGTTCTTGAAGTGCGCCGTAGCCGGCGTGCTTGGTGCGTCTCCGGGTAGCAGGAGCGCAAACACAATGACGGGGATGACGGGGACGGGGGCGGGAATGGCAGTGATGGGGCGGGCCTGCTATTTTACTCTCGGTAGGGCTGGTAAAGAGTCTCGGGAGGAGGTTTTCGGCTGTTCCCTTGAACGCCTCCACTCGCATTCGTGTCCAGGATGACATTATGCAGGGGGGGGGATATGGGCATGTAGGTGAAGTAAGATGGGGGATAGGGCCTGCAAGCCAGCCTGCAGTCAGAGAAAGCCATGCTGTTCGTGCTCTGAAAGACGAGATGCCGGGCAGGCGGAGGGGCCCTGACAGCTGCACTGGCAACAGGTACAGTACGGCCAGAGACCAAGCAGGTACATTTGTGGTCGGTTACTGGTGCTGGTGGGAGGTGCATCGTTTTCGTGCCACCCGCCAGGCCGTCCTCCCTTGCCCTGAACCCACACCACCCTGCGGTCGTCCCAGAGCGTGCAGCTCCAGCATTGGCAAGCAGCGGCAAACAGCCACACCGCACTGCGAGTGTGTGCTGCAAATGGGAACGGGCCATGCTGCCTGTCAAATCGGGAGCTCGAGCGGCCACTTTTGATCCGAGCACGCCCCTCCCCCCCAGCCGCGACAACGCAGCCATCGGGAAGAAATGGTCGCGCAGCACCAATGGTGACCCAAGAACCAGAGCTCCTCCTTCCCATCCTGGCCTGCACCCACGAGGCAAAAACACCCTGGCCCAGAAAGCATGTACTTTCGAGACACGGACTGCAGAGCCACCTTGGGGCACTGGGGCACATGGAGGGAAGGTGAGGCTCGGGTCCGACGTGAGCGGCGCGGCTGGGACGGACGGGGCCGATGGCAAGCAATGGATGCGGACCCGGGCGGGCAGACATGGTCTACCACCCTCGACAAGGAGGGGGCGCATCTGGCCTTCACCGAGTATGCAGACCGGTCCGAGAAAGGATGGCGCCCAAGGGCCGAAAACAAAATACAACCAAACAAGCATGGGCGTGGGTGCGAAGGAGGGAGGGAGGGGTGCAGAGGGTGGCGGCGGGTAGAGGCCATGTGTGCGTGGACCAGTCAGGCTCCGGCAGAGGCCTTGGGACCGGGAACAGGACTTGAGCGATTGAGAAGGCTTGCTGCTCACCTTTGTTATCCAAGCCGACGACAAGCGCAGTCTTTATTGGCTGTTGACTTGTCGCCCATCCTCTCAATCCCAGTGGCCCTTTCGCTCTCGTCTTCTTGTCGCCTCATTCCATCGGTGGAGAGCCGCGGACAACGATTAAATTAATTGCATGTCATCATTTTCCTCGGCGCGGTGACTCCTAAAGGACCGGCGGATCCTTGTTCGCTTCTGAGCCTTGTGGTTGCAGCCGAGAGGAGGAGGGTGGCAGGATGGGTGGCAGAGGTAGAGGCAGAAGCAGAAGCAGAGCGATGTCTGGCTCCGTACTTCTGGGTGGTTTTTTGTCTCTTCTTTTTCTCCTTGCCTTGGTCTATTTTCTCTCTCTTGTGTTGGAGGGAGTTGGTTGCATCGCCAGCTGAGGGATGGGAACGGAAGCAATGGGCTGGGAATAAAATCAAGAGCAAAAGCAAAAAGAAATAGGCTGACAGAGTGGGGAAAGTAAGATCAGAAAGACGGGGGGAAGACTGGAAGTCAAGATGGGGAGGGGGACGTAAGACTGCAATGTGATGGCTGATGGCATTTCCATGGCCATGGTAAGCTTAAGCTGTTGGGTACCTTTGGAAGAGGATTCATGTGAGGGTCGCCGCCCCTGCTGGCCTCGTTGCACAGGAGGGTCTCGATGTTGTTTTGCTGCTGGGGCTATCCCGCCGACGCCGTTAGCAGGGCTGGCCCACTGATCTTCGGGAGGAGACGCTAGGGTAGCCCGGGACCGAGCGAGGTGGGGGCATGGTTCGCTGCTGAAGCACCCGGGCTCACAGCCCCACAGTGCTCGAGGTTGGCCCAACCGCGTGCGCCAGCCTCCAGGGGTGTGCCCGAGAGAAGCTGTTTGACAGAGGGGCACCGCGAAAACAAGGGCCCTGGGCGAACCAACCTTCATCCAATCCGTCGCTGTCATTCCTAATGGTTAAACCGGTTGCCAATCTACACAGTCCCACCCTATTATTAGCTTTCTTCGGCAAGGGCCGATGGCATCATAAAAAAGCAGGGGCAAAAGGCAAAAATAAGGACAAGAGAGTGTGGTGCTTGTGGAGCACTGGACTTTTGTGGTTCTGCTGGTGTCAAGGTCGGATGGGGGTATCCGGCCTTGGTTGCTGGCACGCACTCGAGGCCCGGTACTATTGTAATCTTCCGATCCCAGGGCTTGGCTGGCGCCGGAGGTAAACTTCCTCCAGATTCGCCGTATCGGATGTCGGACAGCGCCGTCGTCCTGTAGGATGGAAAGAAACGAGCCGGGGTCGCAACTGACCTGCCCTTGCGGCGTGTAAGAGGCGGGTCTGCAAAGCAGACGATGGGTTTCTCGACGATCGTGGCGAAAGCGGCTTCTGTCCGAAACAAGTTAGCGTGAGTCCCACGGCTGCGACAAGGGGTTATTCCGGCTGGTTGCTAGGTCCCGTATGGCTGCGATCTGCGGCGTCTGCAGGAGGTGCAATGGGAGGATCGAAAACTCCGAACATGGACTCGCAGGAGCTGGCGCAACCCCCGTGGCCGGCCAGAAGCGCCCAGATCGAACACGAGCGTGGCGGTCCAGCCAGGGGGCCGGGACGAGCAGTCATTTGTGGTCCGGCATGGCATCAACGCGACGGGCATGACCGCTGTGAGAGGTGACATGCAGGAGAGTTCCTTGGAAATGACGAGGGGGGTGCAAGGCAAGACCCGACGCGCAGAAGGGTTGGGGGAGAGCCCAGTGGCCTCATTGGCCCAGGGCAGAGAGGTAGGGGAGCTTACTGCTTTCTCTCGGACTTGAGCTCCAATATCTTGCTGCTCGGATGCCCCCCGTTCCTTTCTTCTCGTCCTGAAAGCCCCCTGTAGATCGCCACCCTATAGTGTCGTTTCTCGTAAATCGCCTTTTCGTCGATGGCTGCTGTACTCCTGGTGGCTTTTCTACCTCTGGCGTTCCTTCGTCCTCGTGGCTTCTAGGTGAAGGGTGATATGGGTGGGGGTTGACTGGATCCGTGTGGTCACTCGGATGGTCGATGGTCGAACCAGTCCGGGAAAAGGTTGTGTCGTTTGGTGTCTCTTTGGCGGGGAGACTGTTTCCTATCTCGTGGCGTCTGTCCACAGGGACCGATGCTGCTGGCTGTCCCGAGCTGTGTGTAGGGACACGGGACGGCGCGAGTCGGCTTGGTGCACCGACTGGAAGATTGCGTTTGTCTTTCCTATGCTTATCGACTGCTCCGGGGAGGAGGTCGGTCGGATCTGAGATGTGATTGTGCGAGGTGAGATGTCTTCGGGATATTTTCCGAAGAAGGGAAGGCAGGTGTGGAAAGGGTAGTCTTGGATGCAGAGACACTGTGGATGGAGCATGCGGCTATATACCTCGTTGCGGAGGTATGATGGTGATTTGGGGCCTGGGGCTAATGGCGGCTCCTGGGCTCGGACAGCAGGGAATCAGATGCTGGAGCTTGTCGGGGCTATCCTAGCATGAGGCAGGTCTGGACGGCAGAGTGCAAGGCTGTTGGCAAATACGAGGGGGTGTGTGTGTGTACGCAGCAGGTTCGATCCAGGGGTTCGCTAGTGCAGACGCGGGAGTGGAAGAATGGTAGGCAGGCTGGGAAAGGTGTGGGAGTTAAGAAGCTAGCATTTGCGCGCGCGTGTGCTCGCCCTCGTAGGTGTGTGTTTGGTAGCAGCCAGCGGCAGTGGTAGGGATGGAGGTGGAGGCACCCAGGTGGAGGCACCCAGGGCGGTGGTGGGTGGGTGTGGGTGTGCGTGCGTGTGTGTGTGTGGCCTGGTGGTATTGGAGGCTCAACCTTGGCCAGGAGCTGAGCACGGTAGCACCAAGGTGCCGGATAGGAGCCTTCGGCCTCTTGTGTGAGAGGCGACCGGCTGGCGGCGTCTTTTGCAGGAACGGGAAGTGCAAAAAAAAAAAAAAGACTCAGCAGGGTGGCGTCGCGAGAACGGGGCGGGTTTTTGGAGACCCAACTTTTGCGCTGCTGCGGAGCTTCTTGCGCAAATTGAAGTCTGGGATGGAAAGAAGAACAGAAACTGACGGAAGGAGCAAAGGTGGTGACGACAGGGGGAGTTCTTGCCGCGAGAGGGAAGGAGCGAGGGAGAAGTGCGACTGCCCGGCCTCTTTAAGCTGGAGACGCCTGGGTCGTGCGGAATCAACGACCTAAGACAGCCTGGCGCCAACCGGCAGACGAAACAAAAAGAGGGCCCCTCCCCAGATGGCCCAGGGCAAGAACAGTAATACAAATGGCCGGGAGATGGGAAAAGTGGAGGAGGGAGCAGCAGTGCGCCGGTGCTTGGGGGTCCAGATGGGGGGAGGGGGTGCTTTTCCTCAGCCATACATCTCACCCTTCTCCTCGGTCAGTAGCCCCCCGCCTCTGGCCGTACACGGACGGCAAGGCCCAGCTCTGCCCGGCGGGCTGTATAGGTAGAGGTAATAGGTATTTGCTGCGTCGACGGGCAGACGTCTCCTGTACAAGCCCGATACCTCCTCGCCCAGCGGCACCTTTGACACCGCCAGAGAACCACCACCAGAGGACTACCAGCCGCACTGGCCAGGAAGCGTGCAAGTTTCCGAGGCGAATATCAGATGCGCGTCTGATAGGATATGGGGCCCGCTGGCTACCTGCCTGCCACGGCGGAGGTCATGTAGGCAGGCAGGAGGCCACGAGATGAAGGGATACGTCTACGCTACGTCTTCGGGCCGCGGCGGCTTGAGGGTGATGAGTGGAGGAGGCCAGCCCGGCAGTCTACTGCTAGCCTGCATCGCTGGTCTCCGTGATAGCCACGCTCCGGGGGGGCTAGGAGTGGGAGTTGAAGTGTGTTGGTACCTCGCTAGTAGTCCATCGATCCGGCCCTGCTCGGTCAAGCACAGTAAGGTGGCAGGCGGACAACGGTCACATAAAGGGAGTCTGGGCTAGTCTGCTATTCTCATCTGCATTGTCCCCACGCCTTACTCCCAGGGCCTCGATAAGCTAGGGGACCCACGAGCCTCACTCGGTTGCTACTTTTCCCTTCCGCGTGATTCTTGGTGTGCTTCCAAAGTATCTATCCGATGCTATAATCAAGGCGCAGGGACTTGCTGCAGCCGCCCTCTCTCTCCATGGAGGGAAACATGGCAGTCAATGCTCGGCCCCGATTATTTGTATTTGCTTGTGTTCTGTCGAATGGTTTTGTTCGTCTCGTCTGCTATGTGTACGGCGCACAAAACACCCTACGACAAACACTTAGCCCAACGAACGAGGCGTTTTCCTCCCCCATCCTTTGCTGGAAATCGACCGGGCTCGACCGTCCCAAGGCTACTCCCACGCGCGCGTGTGGTGTGTGTGTGTGTGTGTGCTCTGCACCGGCGAACCACTGGTTACTCTCGCCCTGCATTTCCCGTCCCATGTTTTCCGCAGTAGACACAACATCCTCCCTTGAGCGGGCTCTCTGCCACCTGTTTCGCGTTCCCCCCAGCTCACATCTTACCTGCAATTCCGCCCTCCGCGCTCCAGGACCGTATCGGACGGGCATGCGAGGTACGTTGTAGGTACGAGATCCCTGAGCGCGCCGCAAAACCATCTCCAGCGCGGCGGTAGGCATCCACTCGCAGATCCCGGCAGCAGGCTGGACTTGGACTGGCCAATGGCAGGGGGGAGAGCCGAGAGTGCGTGTCGATGTCTGGCCGATTTTTCATGTCGAGCCGATCCCCGCAGTCTGGCTATTCACACACCCCCGAGTTGTAGACGCCAGAAGGGGTTTAGCGAAAGATATATCTGCTAAAGGAAGGTGATTAAAAAAAGGATCTAGCGATTACCATGAGGAATAGCAAGCATCGAGCAGGACGACAAAAAGTCCTTGTGCTCAAAGAACAAAGGACTCTGTCCACCGGCACCCAGACTGGCACCCAGACCGGCATCGAGCGATTAGCGATTCATCGAGAGCCCCTTGTTTTCTTTTCGAAACCCGACAAGGAGTTTTCTGTTTTCCATGCAGCAGCAGACCATGCCGCTATCCGAGAAAGCAAATAGGAAAAAAGAGGGCCAAGTGCCTTGGTAGCATGCAGCCATCCCCAGACCTTGGGCGGGATGGGATACTGCAGAGAAAGGAGACAGAAGGAAAAAGAAGATGAATGATTGTCGATGGACCAGGGGGGTATACCATACCAGCCCAGAACTCGCCCCACCCACCGCGGCATAATACTGAGAATTGATCTGATTCGCATGTTCCGAAGGTGGGCCTGCGCAATGACCCAACGGATAGCTGCAGCTCGACCAATACACAAGGGGGCAAATCCGTCAGTCTGCCTGCCGGCCGTCGCCTTCTTTCATTGCCCTCGTCTGTCCTTCTTTGTTCTCCTCTCTCTTTTTTTTTATTTTATTTTTGCTCTTTGTTTTTCTTCTTTTCCTTTCCTTCGCTTGGCCTCTCTCCTGCGTAGCTGTTGATGGCGTGACGGGCACTTGGGTGCTTTGCCCACCCCCTTATTTTTCTCCGTCTTTCTTCCTTCCTCCTCTTGTTGTGTTCTGGTCGTAATTCTACGGTTATTTTTGCCTGTTGGCCCCCTTTTGGTGCTCGAAATGGTCTCTCGCTTCTGGGCCTAAGGACCCCCGCCATTCAATTTTGACAGGTAGACCGGTGCAAGGTATGCAGGGAGAATATCTAGAGTGATTAGTCTTGTGTGTAACATTGGATTTCTCACGGCGCACAGCAAGCCAGGTTTGGAGGATGAATGGATAGTCAGGGGGGCGCGTGGCTGATCCCGCGAATGACTTGCATCGGGTGAGCCTACCTGGGGTCGGCACTTGTTGATACAGCTCATTCACGCAACATGTTTGCCTCGACTGCTTTCTTCTCGGCCGAACAGCAGACAGACAGAAGAGGAAGAAAAAACCTTGGCCCATAGCGCGCCGTTCTTAATCTGGGCAAACACTCCATCAGCGCCGCCGCCACCGTTTGCTTGCCTCTCCCAGGCACTGTACAGCGAGGCTGCACCTCCCAGCCTCTCCTCCAGTCATTTTCCATTTTCTTGGGCAGCCGTGGTGCCGTAGCTCGCTTCCTGGCGGGCGCGTAGGGCCAACCAGATGGCCCCGATTCGCTGACCGGTGTGCTCGGCCGGGAGGGGTGGCGGTTCTGGAAGCTCCCGGTGTCGGTTCATCAATACGATGTTATTTTAGGTTTCGGCCTTATGAGCCCTTGCCGCTAGCTTGGCCGCGCTGTCCTTTTTTCCCACCACGCCCCATGGCAGGTGAAGACACGCCAGGAGTTTTTTTTTTTTCTTCTCCCTTTTTCGCCCCCGTCCAGCACAGACACGCAAACCTACACGCCCCACGGGCACTCTTGAGCCTCCCTTTCGATCCTCCGAGGGAGGCAACCCAGGGCGAGGCCGTCGACAGGAGAAGTGCCAAGCGGACTCCTGGGGGGGCGAGGCCCGTCCCGGCTTTCTTGGTCCTGCTCTGCTCTGCGTCCGTCGTCGTCAGCATCCTGCCGGAGCCGCCCCTCCAGTGCCCAGCCGCCGTGTCTGGGCCCTGGTCCCGGGCAGACCGCCCGGCGCCACGCGAGGATGAGGAGTCGTTAGGGATGCGAGTTTGGCTGTTTAAGCTGCTTGAAAACGTGGCACATGCAGCGAGCGTTGGATCTGATGGATTCCGTCATATTTGGCAGTTGAAAGTTTACGTTCCTCCGAGCCTGTCAAAAAACTTATTTCCATACTCTCATATGTGTTTATCGGGCTCTCCTCGGGTGTACTCAACTATCTTCTGCTTCCGAGGCTTGCTTTAGAGTACATTAGTCAAAATGGACCCCGCCTCTGTCGGCCCCTTTTACCCCAATCGACGCCATCGCCACGCTCTGCTGGGGCCAACATTGATTCTACGAAAGACAGTTGACGAAATAATCCTGGAGAGAGTCTAGCTAGAGAGATAAATAAAGTACCTATGCACGCAAGCAGGCCGCCGAGAAGCAGGGCCGGCCTGTCGACAGACACCACGTTCTCCGTCTCGCCCTGGGTCCTGGAAAATTAAGCATGGAATTAAGGGGCGGACTAGATAATACAGAAACTCAAGGAGAGCCAACGGAGATCCACGACCACAAAGCCGATACATCTCCATCGCCATCCATCGGCCCTTGCCCGCCTGTATACAGCAGGCGCGGGATAGACCCCTGTCCTCGTCCGCGCGCCCTGAGCATGGATGGCCGACCGTTTCCCGCGCGCGCCCCCACTGACAGGGCCCGGCCTATGGGCTTCGGGCCCTGTGGTGTCGGCGGCATGCTGTATTCACACGCTGGTCTAGCGGCAGCCGGCTGTCTTGGCGTCGACGGCGGCGGACGTGGCTTTTATTCGACATGAGCACAAGAGGCAGGAGATCAGACCACTTGAGCTCAACATACGCCCTCCCTGCATTTACTGGCAAGGACTAGCTCCCGAAGACACCACAGTGCAGTCAAACCAATACACACTAGCATCGCGTCACATGTAGTAGTGCCTCTTTTTTGTTTAGCTGGGCCTGTGAGGAAAGGGGGGGTGGGTGGATAAGAGGAAGATCGCAACGGCCGAAAGGGATTCTTGACCGTCTGAAACATAAGTTTGAAGAGGAAGAAAACGTGAAGAGGGGAAGGGAAATGCCAGCGGTGGCGGCGGCGGCGGCGGCGGCGCGCTGCCTACCAGGGTGGGCTTCCCTGGACCGTCCAGTCGTTTTCCTCCCTGGCCGTCGTTTGGGGACCACGCGGGTGTCGCCAAGGGCCACGGGAACTTGCACCGACACTGAATGCAAGTTGCCTTGCCTGCCCCCAGAGCTGCCCTCTCTCTCTCTCTCTCTCTCTCACTCTCTCACTTTCCCAGCGGCGGCCGCCCGCAATTCCCCACCCCATCATCGGCCGGCCTCCTTTTGGCGCATGGCGTGTGCACGGTGTGAACACGAGAAAAAAAAAGAAGAGGAAGGAAAGAAGACTGCCGGGACTGGTTCAGGGGGGAGGATGTGCTGGCCGCTGCTTAAGCCCGAGTCGATCGATTGGCAGTCTTTCTTCGGTCCCGACATCTATGAGAAACGGCGCTATCGAGAGCAGGAGAAATTGAGGGCCGGGAGATGGGGGTGTATTGGAGGAGGGCCGATTTGTGAACTCGGTGTCTGGAAACGGGCTGGTTGGTATATCACGCAGTCAGCCGCCACTCGCAATACAGCAACAAGTTGCGAGGCCGACTGAGAGACAAACCTGGTCTCTGGGGCTAGGAAGGTCTCGCTGGCCCCATGATCTGACCTTTTGAGGAGTTTCTGCGAGTTTTCACTGTGCCGCGACACCTATTCATTTTGCCTGCTTGTTCTTCCTCCGGCCTCTCCCGCAAGTCACCTCCTAGAGGGCCGAGTGTCGCGTCTTGATTGGCTCTGTCTATACGGGCTGTGAATCGGAAGGAAAGCGGTAAAAGGGGGTCTGATGGCGACCGAGAGCGAGAGAGGCAAATGCCCGTTTCCTTGGCCACCTCGCACTCTCGATGGGAATGCCGGCGGGTTCACGGTAAACATGGCATCCAAGGAATATCTGCTACGAACTGTCTGATGTCATGCTGTGACGGGCCTAAATAGCAAGCGGAAAGATGGTTGGAGAGTGCGGTAGGACTGAAGGGGAGCACCGATGTTCCTGCTGGCTCGACGTGTATACCCTGAGATGCACATCATGATCGCCATCCGCCTCCGCGCTGGGGGGTGGCTGGCTGTGGATGGGAGAGTAGAGGGAGTAGGATTGGTATCAGCTAAGCAAGCCGGAGCAGATAGACAAACAAGCCACCGGGCTCACCTACATGGGCGGTACCTGCCTGGATAGGTGGGCAGAAACTAGGCGTTCGGCAGGTAGCTCACCGTAGCAGAGATCACACGCCCCCTCCATCCCCCGCCCGCCCATTTCCTCATCCAAAGGCGTCTCTGGATTATGCCACCCCAGTTCGTTCGCATGCTCCCCCCCGCACCGGAGGAGGGCGGCGCGAGAGGCCACGAAGGTGCAAGCAGAGAGCGAGAGAGATTCCCAGATCTTTGTGCTATGTGACAGATCACCAGCGTCACCGGCACAAGACCTACCTGTCAAAAAAGGGGGCGAGGAAATGGGTTGTTTCAGAATTTGAGATATCGGGGCCGATAATGGACGGCAGCCGCTGGACAAAAGATATGACGACTACGAGGGCGCCCTGCCTGCCGGACCCCGTGCTTTCATCTATGTCGAAGCTGCCCGGCCTGCAGCGACACGCACACATGCTTTCCGAAGCCCGACGAAATTCTTCCAACAAGAACTCGTAATGGCAAGGGAAACAAGTGAGGCTGACGGAGCCAGATGAACCCGATTCGTGGCGTCGTTGCTTGATGAAATACCACACCTCCAGCTCGTAAACGAAACACGGGATTTGCGAGATTGTTGGATCGGTGGTTTAGTGAAAGGTAGAAACCTACCACTTCAGCCGGCTGCAGGAGGCAAAAGATGGCTGTCTGTTCCCGGCAGGCAATTTTCTGGGGGTGCTTGTTGAAGGGGGGAAGGACAGAAGAGGCTCTCCGGGCTTGAAAGTGGATCCCGCAGACGATCAGAAACAAAACTAAGCTCCAAGGGGCGGGCGGGGCGATGTGTGTGTGTGTGTGTGTGTGTGTATGTGTGTGTGTGCTGTTGTGGTTCAAGCTATGTGGGCTGGGTACAGTATCAATAATGCGTCCACCGTGGTGGTGTGCTCGGCGGCCACACACCCAAAGCCGAGCTGTTCTCGGGGAGCAAAAGAATCGATAGTTGCGCGGCCACATCCAAGCCACCGGACGACTGGAAACCAGGAAATGGGTGCTGCGGAAGCCCCATCTGGACAGGGTGTGCGCCTAGCATACTACCCATCGTGCGCTCGGCTTTGCTGCAAGGGAGTCCGCTTGGGTAGGTGCCTAGGTACCTAGGTACCGTGGTACCCAAGGAGTCGATTGCTTCCTTCTCAGGCCTTGGTCGCCCTTGCATTCATGCCCAGATCTCCAGCGCTCGCTTCTGGCACAGCTTGGCTGACCCAGCCGTCTACCTCTTGATGCAAGGGATAAATTTCAACAAGGCCGACGCATATTGTTTTGACCGACGTTTTGCTAGGCACAACACTACCTGCCTAGATAGTTGCCTTATCCTTACCGACATGCAAACACATGCCCCGAGTTATTCTCTCTCTTATCGTGCAGAACTTGGCATTTTTAATCATTGGCTTCCTTGGACGCCGGCCCGGATGCGAAGCCCAAAAAAAAAACAAGTGCAAAAAAAGCCGCGGCATTGCTGTCCATAAGTTTGGTCGTCCAATTAGCTTCCACATCTAGGAAGACAAGAAAAAAAAAGCAAAGCAAAAGTGGCAAACCGGGATGCCACGCGGCGCAGCTTGCGCTTTGCTTTGCCTGCCCACGCCACACCGGCCGGGACCTCGTCGACCAAAAAGGAAAGCGGCGCGGTCTGGTATCCGAAGTGCGCCCGTCTGCTACAGCACTTGGGCTGGTTGGTTCCCTGGCGATTGAGAGGGTGTGTAGGGCACGTGTGTGTGTGTGTGGGTTGCTCTTGATGCGCCAGCAGAATGGCACGAGGCCTGCATTGCCCAACACCTACGTAATTCTAACGCGCAGGGTGGCAGGACATAAACGTATCGACAAGGTCCTTGGGAGCGGGGAAGATTGTGAAAACTGACGAGAGCGAGTTCTTGGGACTGCCCAAATCACAGCATGAGTGCGCCGAATTCGGCACCCAGTGGCCAGACCATTGCCCATCTTTCGACCGCAGCCCCCTTTATCCAGGTGCTGCGTCGCGGTGCCTCTATAGCTAGCTACCTAGCAGCCTGCCTCAATGGGCACCTAGCTCCTTAGGAAATGGCTCGCTATATCCTCATGCTATACTATACCGTGCAATCCCATCTCTCAGCTAGCTCCTGGCACCAAGCCCAGTCTAGTATTCTCGAGCTCAACTGCGAGCTCAACTGCGATCCCAACGAGACCGCCATACCCGGTAGACGCCAGGGGCAGACATGTGGCGAGATGGAGACTAGCCCAGCAGCAGCCGTACTGTTCTTCGTTCGGAAACCACGGCCGCGCCCGTCACCCGCACATGAACCTCCCTACCAGCCCGCCCATCCAATCCCTCAGCGAGTGTGCTATGGGTGGGTGCTGCTCGGGCCTGCTGCTACCATCCTACTACCTTCCACAGCCTGCCTGCCGCCGGGAGCTCGCCCCTGTGAGGGAGAACGGAGCCTGCCTAGCACCCTAGGGACCGAGGCCCTCTGCTCACCCAGAAGGGAAGGAGAAAAAAAGACCCCGCGCTGGTACAAGTGGTACCGACACATACTTCGAGAGGGACATTCTGTACTTTTACTGCTTGCCCATGGTCAAGTTCCTTGCCTGGGATTCGCCAGCAGCAGCTGCCACGCTCCTTTTTTTTTCTCGTTTCTTGGCGCCTCGAGTTTGGCAGAGGAGAATCGCGGGATTTTCCACAACCCTCCTGTTGGGCTCTGACACGCATGCCGCGCATGGACGGCGGGCATTCGCTGACTGTTGACGAGACGCAGCTCGACGGAATAGGCGGAGACCGGTAAGTGTCGGGCATCATTATGCTCTTCTTTGATTAACTGTGTACATCTCAGAGAGCTGGCCTGGTTTCCTCGCTGTTCGACATCCAATATGTAAGCGAGACCAACGCTACTATGAGAGAATAGGAGGAATAAAAGAATTGGGGGAATAAAAGGTATGTAAAGGGAAAGAAAAGAGAGAAAATAGAATACACTCTCAGTCTGGCCGGCGTTCTATCCGCACATGCAAGCCAGTATCTTCTCTTCTAAATAGATACCCACGCCAACCGGTAGGTCAACATCGTCAACAAGCGCATCACGCGCCGATATCCATCTACTCAACGGCTCCCGCACCCCATTCGCGCCCCCCTCCCTCCCTCTCCGATCTGCGAGAACCACGTATGCCCAGTCCGGAAGTTCGCCCAGCTCCGTCGTTGGAAGTCACATCTCAACCAAGGACACGCCACGATGCACGATCCCACTACACCCCCTTTTTCCCGAGAAGGGAGGAAAGGAGGTGGGCACGCTCGATTACCCGGCAGACCAACGGGAGAGAGAGAGAGAGAGAGGGAAATCGCGCTTGCACGAGACACATACGGCGGTGCCCTGCTTCCCCTGGCCCGCCCTGTCTCATGCATGGGAATGGAGATGGGAGATGGGGATAGCGGAGGCCTGGGGGGCGATTGGGCAGGGGAGAGATAAGGGGCTGGGCAATATCGTGAACCCGACATACGATTGGAGGGGTGAGCAGATCACGACAGCCCAAAGCGCCATCATGTCGGTTTGGTTCTCGGGCTCGCCCCGAGCCTCCCCCAATCAACCTGGTCCTCTCCAACCAAGCCTGACGCTTTTCCTTTGCCCGCACCATGTGCCCAGGTAGCTACGTAGCTACCTAGGGGCGTAGCTGGCAGGTAGGAGTGGCGCGGAAGGCGCGGAATGATGACTTCTACGACAGTCACGAGAACGAGACGGCAGACAGGACGTCATGGATGCTCCACTTACACCACACACACACACACACACACACACACACACGGAGCAAGAGAGAGAAGAAACATCAAGAGACGGTCATTTGTGCCCCAGAAGCCTATACTGAGTCATCATCGATATCCCCAGGCCAGTGAAGTGTGTTCCGCATCCCCCGTCCGGGTTAGGGGTCCAGGGGGGCTGCCTCTTCGGGCAGAAGAACCTTGTGTGTGTGTGGCAACATCACCATGTTGTGTTCAACGACGCCCAAGTCTGGGGTTTTGCCGGGCCATCCTTGCCAAATGGTCCCGACATTTCAGGGCACAAACTCCACTCCCCATGGCGGCATGTCTTTCTCACTCAGTATATCTTATCCCCTGCTCTCCCGAGACCAGACACGAGTGTGGAGGAGGCGTCTCCTGGCAATGCCGGGGAAGGACGATGGTTGTGAAGATTCGCTAAGCCATCCCACATCGGGTATAGGTTTCCCTCTCTGCCCAGATATTCCAGGAAACCGTTTTCCACCCAAAGGGGGCACGGGAGCAGACACAAACTCTGCCGGAGAGAGGAGGGGAGCTACCAAACTGCCCCTGCGGCCGCAGCAAAGCCCAAGGAGGCCGCACCGTCAACGGTCAACACTTGAAGCAAACAGAGCACAAAGGGGACCCACCTAGGATTCCACGACGGCACGAGATAGCCCACAGAAAACCGACCACGTTAAGGAGCCCGGGGTCTCGACCCTCGACGTGGTCCGCGCTCAAGTGCTCATCGCCCGGCGGATGATAGGAACCCTTCCTCTGATGGCTGTGGGCCACGGTGGCCCTGATGGGAAGACCCATGGGGAGCGCCTGACAGGTCATCAAAAAGGGGGCGTGTGTGTGTGTGTCGTCTGTCCGGGTATTCCGACAACTTCTTGAGTCCTAGGGACGACCAGACAGCTGATCTAGCCTAGAGTGGTTGCGCCCCTTTTCAAATCTGCCTGCGGGCACGAAGCACATGGCACAAGAGAGGCTTTGGAGGGCAGCGGTGCGTGCCATTCCGGCAGCCCCGTCCACAGAGACGGCCTAGCTCCCCGTGAAGGCGATCCCAGGCAATCCCAGGCAAAGGGGAGCAGCATCGCCAGCGCAGCAGTGGCGAACTGGTGCGCTCGGTTGCTTTCGACTACCTCGTCTCGGGGTGGAAGGGCGCCCAGCACTTTTCCGCATGCCGAGACACTCCTCCCCCCTCACCTTCTGCCAACGGAGCAGCACAGGCTCGCACAAGGATCGTCGTCGTTCTCCACCAGTTCATGCAACGTGGTACAGGTACGCCCGCGCCGTGTCTGGGATCCGGGCTGCTGCATGTCAGAAGGCAAGCGCAGGTGAGCGTCTAGGCTGACAAAAAAAAA
>NW_008804548.1:3239606-3261650 GCF_000145635.1 Gaeumannomyces tritici R3-111a-1 | reverse complement strand
GGAAATGGTCAGAGACGGCGGCGGGGACGAGAAGGGGGTGAGTGGAGAGAGGGACAGTAACGAGGCGGAGGAGGGGGGCGTGGAGGATGCGTTGTCAGGAGTGAAGGGAGGTGGGTGGTTGGGCGGATGATCCGGACCAAGATCATGACGGAAACAGCTAGATGACCCTCTGGGCAGAGCTGCTTGTCTTGGTGCCGCCCGTCCTCCTCTGGCGATGGCCGGTAGTCATGCACGGTTTCAAGAGGTTACCTAGACAGCCGTTAAGCTATCTCGGCAGTTGGACGGTCTTTTACAAATCGGGCGGCCGCATGGCGTGAGGTGAAGGTCCTCTGTAAAACATCTTGCTCGTCTCGGGCTAGCCTCTGCCACCGTCGAGCTTCGTTCGCCCTTGGCGGGCCACACCCCCTCCTTGCCGGGCTTGCTTCTGCTCTAGCCCGCTTTACGCATGCGATCCCGGACCAAAACACGAAAGGGCCGAAAGGGATGTCGAAATATCAGAGTGCCAAGAACGCCCTGCCACATGGATCCTGGGGGTTCGGGCTGCCGTGTACTCGACAGCGAGTGTCTAGACGCCACGCTAGTCGCACTGTTTGCTGCGGTCGTGGCGGCGGCAGAGATGACACCAGTCTCCAGAGTGTAACGTTGACGTGAGCCCTGCCCCGGCCACGGGCCCAGTTGGCAGCAGGTACCTCGGTCTCACATATGACAGACCAGGCAGGACCGCCACCCAGACATGAAACGATCCTGGACAGGCCAACAAGGCGCAATGACAGGCGTGACAAGAGTCCACGTCTGGTAGCAGCGGCAGGAAACAGCCGGGCGCCCCGGGGGAGGCTTGATGCCCTGTTCCTGGCCATGGGCGAATGGATTCCAACTGCCAACTGCCAGGGGGTTATTGGCAGGTTCGACAAGCGTCTCGCCGGCGGAGCTAGTGGCTCTCAAGAACCAAGCTGCCGTGCCATGGAAGGATGCGGCAGGTCCCCATTGTGTCCTCACAGCTACCTCACAGCTACCCGAGGTGCAAGGCTACCGAGGCAGCTGGGCTGGAACCGCAGATATGCTTTCCCCGTTGGAGAGAGTGAGGGGTGAAGCTTTCAGCCGTGGCGTCATGACGCCAACACACACCACCTACACGCCCTGAGCTGGCGTAGATTTAGCCCAGAGCCGCTACTGCAGCATTTTGGCGCCAGGCGGCGTTCCAGCTTCGAGTCAGGCTCCGAGAGGCACCATGCTTCGCCCAGCAACCCTGTCTAGAGTTACGGACGTATGGTAGCCCCATCGTGCATCTGCATCCGCCGTCCCCCGTCCAGACACTGGCTCGGGCGGCGGCGAGCGGAGGTGAGATGCTGGCTATGGGCTCAGTTAATCTGGGCGTGCATCTGGCTGGCTGCTCACTGCGCAGATACGCTTGCGCCCAAGGGCGAGCGAGTGACGTCTCATGATACCGGGCGGACGAGAAGGAGCAGACGCTCCATATGGCCGGACCAGACTAGCTTGGAGCTAGAGAATGGCCTCCGCAGCCAGCCGTCTAGCCGAAGCTCCCGAGGGCGGAGGACGACGCCCACCGCGCCTCTTTTTCCCATCCAGGAACGCAGCCCGTGAAGGTGCAGGTCGTGTGGGAGCCACGGACGGTGTTGCGGAGAACTCCGCTGCAGAGCGTGCATGAGGGAGTCCATGGACGCGAACAGCTGGCGTATCAAACGACATGGCCATCCCTTTCTCTCCTGAGCAATCCCGGAACCGGGAGGAGCGCGCAGTGGACATTATCGCCCGGGGCAGCTGCAGCGCCATCATGAGCCACGCGACCAATAAGCACGAAGAAGGCAAGGGGCAAGGGCCTGGCTGATGTGTGCTCTGCATGTTGGTCGTTCGCCGGGGAGTATCCCCAGCCTTGGCGCCCCGAGGAGCAACCCAAGTCGCCACCCCCCAGAGCTTCCTTCGCACTGCCAGCGCCGGCTAGAGGCGGGCCCACATATCCAGTGATCGTCCAGGCCCAGGTAGCACAGCGAGGCCCCGGTTGACATGGTGTTTTTGCTTTGCGAGCTGTTGTGGCACTCCAACATGTGTGCTATTTGTGAGGCTAGGCCTGGGGACACGCTGGGTCGAGGAGGCACGCGGTGGCCCAGGCGACGGAGCTGTTGTGGCCGGTGGTAGAGCGCGGCGTCCATGCCCAATGTTCCTGGTGACGTGGTAGGGTGGAAGCGGCGATGGAAGCCGGGAATGCTGTTGTTGCTGTTGTTGATGATGTTGATAATGTTGAGGTTAAATGCAAGGCATCACGACGATCCCTTGCCCATCCATCATTCATGCCATGGTCCAATAACAGCGGCAGCGAGGTGGGGGCCAAACGTGCGCCAAACCGCACTGCCTAACCTCCTGCAACCCTAAATTAGAAGGGGCGCGACGCGTTATTGGCAGGTGCTCCCAGCTGGGCGTGCTGGGGCGGCAGGCACGGGCTGCGCTGCAAGGATTCTCCTGCCTGGAAGGTGCTGACAAGTCCAGTCGGCGCCAACTACGATGACTCTTACGGTGTGGAAACTGACGCACCGCCTTGGGCTACCTACTGCCATGATGCGTTGAAGATGCATTTGGCTCTTGGTTGCGCATTTTGACTTCACGTGCGGCCTCGATTGAGGTTCGCGCCCGCCGCCGCTTTTCCACACCAGCAACGTTGAAGATGGCCAAGAAACGGCGCCCGACCAGTTTCACAAAGCCGCAGTCGACCCCGCCACCGTCGCTCGCCAGCTCGAGGGCGCAAGCTGCAAACTCGGAGGGTAAGTGTGCCAGTGTGAGGCCTCCTTTTGTCGTGCGCTCACCTGCCGTCCCAGGCGGCACGGGAGCAAGCCCGGGTGCTCGGATTGCCTGCGATGAACAAAGACAGAAAAAAGCAAAAGAAAAAGAAAAAAAAACAGGAGCAAAAGGTGGCTACTGGCGTCCGGGGCGGGATGTGACCATTACACAGCATACGTAGCGGCATCCTGCGATCCCCTCAATACGAAACACAAACCCAGCCAATGGCCACGCTCAGCGCAGCCGTCTTCTGGTCAAGAGACGCAGGGAGCCTAGCCTCTGCCCTCGTGCTAACCGGCCCCCGAACACATGCAGACCATCATGTCAGAGGCGTGAACGAGCTCCTCGCCGATTTGCGGAGGGTGAGGGTGAGCAGCAGCGCCGACGGCAGCTCCCAGCCAACCGCACACGCTGCCGCCGTGCACCCCGTGCCCAGTGTGCCGCCAACCCTCCGCCAGATCCTCCAGTTGCCCGAGACCCCCGTGCCGATCCAGCCCCGCTCGCGCCGCCCCATGGTCGACGCCCGTGGCCGCCGTCTGCCGCCCGGCCCCGCGGCCCCGCGGAGCTGGCTGTCGCAGTCCAGGCACGCGCCACATGTTCGCAGGGCTCATGACCAGCTCGTCGGAGCCGTGGCGGGAGTTGACTTCGTGATAAACGAACTTCCTGGCACCAATGCCCCCGACCGTGGAAGCCTGATGGATATCGCCATGGCCGCCATGGCCACTGATTGGGAGTTCCAGCGGCAGTATAATAAGTATTGGCTTTACTCGCTGCCCGACCACTTGCGCCAGTCCCTCATCGGTTACATTGGGTCATGCAGCGCGGCCGGGGTGTCTATCGCGGACCTCAAAGCCCTGTTCCTTCCTCCACCAGATATTGGAGATGAGGAACTGGGCGGAACGAACGATGGTGGCGGCGTTCCCAACGAAAACATACGCTGCCTCGACCTCATGGCCTGCCTGGGCAAGTCCATAGAGCTCAAGGAGCTCTCGGGCTTTTTGTTCAAGGGCCAACCGCCCCCCGAGGCCCAGCACACGGGGCTACAGGATTCCTGGGACACACCAGAGGCGCCACAGGAATCGTTGCGCCTCCCTCTGCTGCCCAATTTAACACGCGTGTCGCTAGCGGTGAGCCCGCAAAATGCGCACAAAATGTCATGGAGACAGCTTCTCTCCTTCTCAAGACACGCGGGCGGTGCCATCACACATCTCAGTCTCGCGCATTGGCCAGAGCCCACACTGACGCCCAACGCCATTGGCACCACGGTGGACTCGCCGGCAGGCCCGGTACAATATGGCGGTACCGGCTTCTATAGCCACTCGTTGGACGACGATTGGTCTGAGGCGGTCGCGGTGCTGAAGCGGCTCTCCAAAAGCCTATACGGGCTGGAGTATTTAGACTTGACAGGCTGCGCCGCGTGGACCGAGGCACTCGCGCGAGCGTCGTCTGGACTCTCCAGCGCCGTCATTGGGGGCGATGGAGACGTTGACGAAACCGAGGTCGCCATCCCTGTCGGCAGCGTCGGGGTTGACTGGGCGGGGGCTTGGGGAAAGGTCACGATTCTGCTCCTCCACTGGGGCTACAATACGCCCAGGCCAGAGCAGGTGGACGAGTCGGCCGGCTTTGTAGAAAATTCTGCGCGCGCGGCCCGCATCGAACGGCACATAATGGCGATGCGGCGCGGCCGTGGGAGGTTTATCGAGGTGGCCAAGGGCAGCCTATCTGAGCAGTGCTAGTATGAATAGCAGGTGTCCTTCTTGATGCCGTTTTGGAGACCTAGGACAACGTCGTGCCTCGACCGGGTTTGTGCACAGATTTGTCGTAAGATGTGGGGCCAGCAGAAGAGCAAGGTAGCATGAGCAGCTAAACCAATATTTCTGGAAAACAAAAACCCATTACTGCCTTCAAATCCCAGATCTTCAAGTCAAACGGAGGAAAATGGTGGCAGGAAAAAAGCTTGGCGGCCCTGACGAGTTGTCGTGGTGGTCGTGATGTGGCACTGGTGTGGGGTGCTATAATCCACAAGTGAAGCCCCTGACCCCAACAGCCCGTATAGCTCAGTGGTAGAGCGCGTCACTCGTAATGATGAGGTCGGCGGTTCGATCCCGCCTGGGGGCAGTAGCACCTCCAACAATACTCTATTTTTGCAGTTTGTTTTTGCCAAATCCGGAATTGCATTCCAGATTTGTTCGGCTCAGCCCCAACCGGCAGCTTTTCTTTGTTACCACATCCCATATGCACGGCACCCCAAGTAGGAACCTAGGTACCTTCCCAGAAAAGACACCATCTTTTCGATTAAAAAGCCCAACTGATAACTGTATACAATCTCGCGGCCCGGCCAGCTGTTGGGCGCTATCGCTGTTGTTGATGGGTGATGCATACATGCGTTGTGTCCCGTTCTTGCCGCTTCACCACATCCTGACGGGCGTGTTTGCCAGCGGACTCGGTTTGAGCAGAAGAGCAAGAACCCGCTAAGCAAAATGGCAATTGCAAATCTTGCCTCCCATCAATCTTGTCCATCCGGTGTTATAAGGCCGCCTGCCATTCATGTGCGCTTTCTTTCTTGTGTGATATATATAGGTAGGAGAGAAGCAACATTTGCACTCAAACAGCCTACGGTGTTTGAGCGCCCTTCTCGTTTTCTATTTTTTTGTCACCATCGCACGAATGCGGCGACAGGGCCCATGGAGAAAGCTCATTTCTGCTTCCCCTGTCTATCAGCTGGATCCCCCAATCTTTCTTTGTTTGCCCGGCGAGGCCGGGCCAAAGAGCAGCGCCACTTTCCAGGCGCGGCTGCCGCTCAGGGACAAAGACCGCGTGTTTGGCGTAAAACGGCGTCCCTGACTTCTCCGGCACTCGTCTCCCGTCCTTTCGGCTCATCGACAAAACGTCGACTTCAACTGCAAAGATGTCTTCTACACGCCGGCAGCGACTCTTCACCCTCGCCCCCCTCCTCATTACACTCACGGCATTCATACTTGCCCTGCTCACCCTGCTGGCCGGCTACAAGCCGGGGTTCATGTCCGACACCCACATCATCCTCCTCGACACGAGCCAGCTCGGCGAGAGCCTCCTCCCGCTAGCGACGACGGCTAAGGCCAAGGCGCCCAAGGCGCCTAAGAAGCCCAAGGCCCCCAAGGCCCCCAAGGCCCCCAAGACGCCCAAGAAGCCCCGCACCGGCAAGGAGGACGAGGACGAAGACGAGGATCTCCAGAGCGTCACCGACGCCCTCGGCGTCGAGCGCTTCTACGCCCTCCACGCCATGACGGTCTGCTCTGGCCAGTACGCAAACGGCGAAGACTCGTCGGACGGCCTCACCCCCAGCCGCTGCACCGAGCCGCTCGCCGAGCTCAACGTGCTCTCGGTCGTGGACCTCGACCTCCGCATCCCGGGCCCCATCCGCGCCGCCATCGCCGACGTGGCCAACGCGGCGCCCAAGATCTTCCGCGCCATGGCGGGGCTCTTCATCGCCGGCGTCGTGCTGGCCGGCCTCGCCACCCTCGGCGGCATCGTCTCCCTGCTGCTCCCCGGCGCGGCCCCCGTGCTGGCCGTGCTGAACGTGCTTGTGCACTTGCTCGCGTCCGTGATGCTGCTGTCGGGCACGCTGCTGACCACCGTGGGCGGCGACAAGCTGGCGGGCGTCATCGAGGACAAAGGCGGGCGGATCGGGCTGCACGCGCAGGCGGGTTCCAAGTTTAGAGGGCTTAGTTGGGCCTCGTTCGTGATCACCGGGCTTGCGGCCCTGGTCTGGGCCTTTGGCTTCTTTGCTGTCTATCGCAGGCGCGCGTAATGAGACGGGGGCGATGAGGGGCTGCGTGGTTGGCATTTTTTTATATTCCCGGAACTACTCAAGCTGTATCTCGGATGCGTTTTCTTTCATGTTGCTCTTGTCAATCTTTGGCTTCGTTTATCTTGTTCAATAATTGCTGCTTAGTTTCAACCTGGCACCGTGCAGGCGGCCCTCGTGCCCAATCATAGTCAGCTTCCATCTCTATCTAAAATTACAGGACTTCGCAGCCATGGCAAGAACCAACGACCATTGGTCATGTTGCCGGAAACAATCGACCATGACGTCATGGAAGCGGTTTGGGGGACCTCTCTCCACCTGTGGGCCGTGCGCTGCATCCTGGGTGGCTGTCTCTGATGGCGGGCTGCCGCCCGAAATGGAATTCAGCCAGCCCAACCGCATATCCCCGAAAACAAACAAGCAAAAGCACTTCGGACCACCGCCAACTTTCCCCCTTGCCGCGACCGCTCTTTTACAACTCTAAACACTTGAGTATTTTGCCATCTCGCCACGCCGGCAGCTCTTTCTCCTTCGTCACAGGCGATATCCCTTATCCAAACATCCAACATGCCACAAGGGGAAAACCGCGAAAGGAGGCCCCTGCTCGGGACCGAGGAGAGCTTCCCCGGCGAGCGGCGGGTCCGTCGCGTGTGGGATGGCTTCCTCGACTTTGCTCTGCAGGGCAACATCTTGGAGATTGCTTTTGGATTGATGTGGGTTCCCTAGTCGTCTCTGTCAGTGTGAGCTTCGGCCGACCTGACTAACAAGGATTCACCCACAGCCTTGCTGCTGCCTTTACCACCATTGTCAACTCGTTTGTTTCCGATATTCTGCTCCCGCCCCTAAGTGTGCTTCTGGTATGTACCCGCCCTCACACCATCGTTTATGTGATTTTGCTGACACTCACCGTTGCACGTAGCCCCTGAACAAAAACCTAGACGAGAAGTTTGCTGTGCTCAAACCCGGGCCCAAATATGACCCCAAGCATGGAGGTTACCCTACCATCAAGATGGCCCAGGACGATTCCGCCGTCGTCATGGCCTGGGGGTAGGCTCTCCTCGCCCTCGCTCCGCTTCCTAAGCGGGCGTCTAGTTGATTCCTTGAAGCTGACACGGATTTGCGTCACAGGTCTTTCGTAAACAAGTCGCTCAACTTCCTGGGCATCGGCATTTCGCTATATGCGCTGGCGGGCCTCTACCAGTACTTCTCCAAGGACCCCATCATCAAGCACCTCCGCAAGTGCCCGTATTGCAGGAAGAACATCAACGAGAAGGTACGTCGACGTGCCCTGGCAGTGTTGGTGCTGGTGGCACAAGTTACTAACGCAGCATCCTGATGACAGTATGCCGACATATGCCAACACATGCCCTCCAACACCGACTCACGCCGTGACCGCTGCCCTTCTCCCTCTCACCCATCCCGTCCCCTTCTCTCATCCAATGCTATCGCGGACGCTCTCTGCCCTTCCATACTGACCACACGTTCCCTTGCAGGGCCCGGAGATGTGTCAACTGCACCAGCTGGGTCGATGGCACCGAAGATCAGCGGCACTAGGAGCTTGCTTGCTTGCGTCGAGGTTTTGCTCTTCAAAACTCGACGACGCGTCCTTGATCGTCAACGGCGGGAAGATGAATCTATCTTGCGAGAAAGTTGGTTTTATTTCAAGCGCATCGAGTTGCGCGTTTTTTTTTGCGATTTGCGATTTGTGAAGGGACTAGATTGATTGGCTTATGAGCAAGGAAGCGAAGCATATATGTGTACAGCGCTCAGTGATTGAGAATTCATCGTGGTCTTGTCTCCCGCTGGGATTCGGCGCTCGTGATCCTTGATCCAGTCTCGCCCATGTAGAAGTGTCCTGACGTTGCGCTTAGACAGCAACAACACCCCCACCCCCACCCGATGATCCCCCAGCCCTCCCGTCGTATCTCTCCGGCCCCTCACTCTGTCTTTTTCATATACCAAAAGAGAATGCAGATGCCAATGATTGAGATGAGAGGAAGCAAGGCGGCGAGGATGAAGAGTTCCGTGTCGGACATCTTTGCTGTAGTTCTCCGGGCTACGTCATAGTTAGTGCTTCCATAGCAACTGGATGGGGGGGAGCAGAGGGAACCAACCGGTGCTGTTTGAGTGGCAGGACAGAGCAAAGCCTGGTTCTTGACGCGTACGAGCTGGATGGAGGAGATGTGATAGGCAAGCAGGTAGGTAGGTAGGTGGGCGCTGCTGGTTTTTTTACGCGCCCTGATTGTGTCTCGGCCGATGAGATATTATCCCCAACTGCTAACCACAGGGTTGATGGGAAAGAAACGAAGGGCCGCGTGGAGGAAGAGAGATAAATACCTACCTGCCTACGCCAAAGAACACCCAGAGTACCAGAAGGTGGGTTGAAAAGGGAGGAGTCATCCAGCTTGTCACGCAAGCGTGCCCAGTAAACAGGGACTAACAAAAAGAAAGGTACCACGGCATGTTTGCTTCGGTGACGCGGCAACGCTGGGGCGAAAACGGGCCGCCGACAAAACAGACGTGGTGTTCATAGCGATATTGGCCAGGTAAGGCTGAGATTAGAATACAGGTTGAGAAGAGATAAGAAGCTCACGGGGCAACCCCATTCTGGAATGCCCAGCTAAAAAAAAAGAAAAAGTCCCGTTTGACACAGTTCCTACGTTTCCGTGTGGTGTGGCCCAGCACTACCATCGCACAGCGGGCATTGTGTCATTGCACAGGGGTCGGTGGGCGCACCTGAACTCGGACCCGGACCTCTCGGAGTGGTCTGCGTTGCATTTGGCGCGTTTGCTGCATGGCGAGTCGGGAACCCATCCGCCCGGGACGGGGCTCATGGAGGGGGACAGCGTTCCTTCCCACGTTTTCTCTCGCTGCCCCGATCTCGCTCCCTTCCTCGCCGCCTTGGGGCACCATCACCCCAGGGAGCTGGGAGCTCCGTGTCGGAAAGGAACGTCAACGCTCCCATTAAATTCTCCAGGTCCCAGAACACAGCAGCAGGAGAAAATGCGCCCGCTTCCAAGGTTCCTTTCACGTCTGATGCAGGATAACAAAAATCTAGGGCTGGCACCGTTACCTCCGGATGAAGGCATTGGCGTCCCACAGCAGCACCCGCTCGTCCCACGCGCAAGAGGCTACCCAGCCGCCGGCGCCAAACAGACACCAGTCGACTCCCGTGGCGAACTCGGTGTGGCGGTTCATGACGCCCAGCTCCCTGCCCTGGGCGGTGGGCGGCGGCGGGGCGGTGGGGGGCTGGGGCGGGCCGGCGGCGGCGGACGAGTCGGACCACAGGCGGACCGTCATGTCGTAGCTCGCGCTCACGAGCAGGTCCGCGGCGTGCGGGCTCCACGAGACGCGGCGGACGGCGAACTGGTGGCCGTCCATGCGGGAGAGGGGCCCGGCGGCGGGGTTGCGGACGTCAAAGGTGCGGACGGCGCGGTCGACGCCGGCGGCGGCGACGACCGAGTCGCGGTACTTGTTCCAGTCGTGCGTGAGCACCTCGGCGGGCGGCGCGGCCTGGGCGGGGCACGAGGGCGAGGGCGCGTGGACCGGTATGGTGGCCACAAGGTGGTACTTTGCCGACACGGGCGTGCGCAGGTCGAAGAGGCGCACGCACGAGTCGGTGGACGCGGCGCTGATGAGGGCCGGGTTCAAGGGGCAGAAGGAGGCGCTGTAGGCGCAGCTGCCGATGGGCAGCGTCTTGAGCGAGTGGTTGCGCGTGGGCGACCACTGGGAGAAGCTGTCAGCTCGGGGAGGTGAGGTATCTGGTTGGAAGCACGTGACGTAGCTGCGAGACTGGACTGGAACACCAAACTCACAATCTTGACGGTACCATCCCAGGAGCTAGACAGGAAGGTGTCCTTGGTGACGGGGTTCCAGCACACGGAGAAGGTCTCCCTCTTATGCTCATGGAAGTTCATGACGGGGAACTCGTTGACGCCAAGGTCGAACAGCTTGATGGAGCCATCGCCGCAGGCCACGATGAGCTGGTTCTCGTTGAGCTCAGACCAAGCGAGATCATACTGGGCATCGTTGGTGTCGAAGCTGGGGCGGGTCAGCCTTTTTGCTGCGTGTTCCATGACGACGACGACGACGACGACGACGACGATTCTCAACACTCACGTCTTTTCAATCTGGACCCCTGCCGCCGTCAGCCCTAGCGAGTAGACGCGGCCGTTGCCGACGATGCCAAAGTTGGCCGAGCTGGCGACGGCGACGCGCGAGTCGAAGTAGGGCGAGTACTTGACGGCGTAGGGGTTGAACCCCTGGGTCCGGAACTCGAGCATGGGGGCAGCCATGATCAGGGCTTGTTGTTTTTATTTTATGGCGGGCTGCTGGCTCCCATGGGCCCCCTTCCTCTGGGTTGAGAAACCCCTTCCAGCTTTGAGAGATTACGCGATCCTGTCCACACTACCTGAGATGTGCGGGAGGCGGCTGGGAATTACTCATCTCGAAGCCGGGCTTGCATCAAACGTCGTCCAAGTGCGAAGTTCTCGGCCAGAATAAGCCTCGGCAACTTTTCCGGATTGCGCATGCTAGGAAGAGGTCCCACCTTTTTGCCGCTGGAGCGCACTAGACCGAGGGAGTGTCACGTGTCCTGGCGCCGTTTTCGTGACATTGGGCGGGGCTGCCTGGTGGGCTTGTCGGCAAGTTCCTGGCCCTTTTGGTGATGGCTTTATTTGGTTGCCCGAGTCCGCTGATTGTGACGCAAGTGAATGATACTAGAGGTATCTACTACTTCCACCATGGACGCGTTCGTGACGAGAAAGAGATGCAAACCCAGCAGCGACGATGACTCGGACTCGACCGACCTCAAGCTGGCCCTGCTGTCGTCGCTGCACCCCGACCTGGACCAGGGCCTCCTGCTCGACGTGCTGCTCGCCCACGACGGCTCCGTGGACGAGGCCTCGGCGTCCCTGTCGGCGGCCTTCTTGGCGCCCGGGAAGCCTGGTGGCGGCGGCGGGGGCACAAGAGCCGTCATGGGCGGGGGGACTCAGTCATCCCTGAGATCCTTCACGACGACAACAACAGCTGCACATCCTTCTTCGTCCTCTTCGTCGTCTCCTTCTTCCCACGCTTCCCCGGCGAAGAAGAGGACGGCCAAGGCCCTGTCGAGAAAAGGCAAGACCCTGTTCCTGTACGACCCCATAGACATCGCCGAGCACACCCCGTGCACCGTGGTGCACAACTTTTTGCCGCCCGACGACGCCAATGCGCTACTAAGGGAGCTCCTGGTCGAGTCGGAGACGTTTGAGAAGATCACCTTTAAGCTGTTTGACAATGTCGTCTCCAGCCCGCACACCACGGCCTTCTTTGTCGGCAGCTTCGAGGAGATGCACCAGCAAAAGTACGAGTACCTGTACAACGGCGCCAAGTTGAATGTAATTCTCTCCTTGCTTCTTCCTTGTTCTATTCCGGTGGTGTGCCTATTCCGGCGATGTGCCTCGCGAATGTGTACCTTACTCACCAAACACACACACACACACAAAAAAACAGGACGTCCGCCGCCTCACCCCCCAGCTCGAAGCCGTCCGGCCCAGGGTCCAGGCGGCGGTGCAGCGCGAGGTGGCGGAGCGGATCCGCACGCGGTACCCGGGCGGGCGCAAGCTCCGGCACCAGTCGCCCGACCCCTTCGTGCCCAACGCCGCCTTCGTCAACTGCTACGACGGGCCCCACGAGAACGTCGGCTGGCACAGCGACCAGCTGACGTACCTGGGCCCCCGCGCCGTCATCGGCTCGCTGTCCCTGGGCGTCGCGCGCGAGTTCCGCGTCCGCCGCGTTGTGCCCAGCAGGGGGGGAGGAGGAGGAGGAGGAGGGGGACGAGCGCGGCGGCGACGGTCACCAGCAGCAGCAGCAACAACAACAACAACAACAACAACAGCCAGAGGACGCCGCCAACGAGGGCCAGATCTCGATCCACCTGCCGCACAACTCGCTCCTCGTCATGCACGCCGAAATGCAGGAGGAGTGGAAGCACTGCATCGCCCCGGCCCAGGCCATCCAGCCGCACCCCGTGGCCGGCAACCGGCGCATCAACGTCACCTACCGCGACTACAAGGCCGCCTTCCACCCAAAGTTCACCCCAAAGTGCAGGTGCCAGGTCCCGACCGTCCTGAGGGTCGTGCAGCGCAAGAGGGAGAACTGGGGAAAGTACTTTTGGATGTGCCACGCGGGCAACGTCCCCGGCAAGACGGGCTGCCCCTTCTTCCAGTGGGCCGAGTTCGACCAAGACGGCAACCCGCCGTGGAGCGCGGCTGTATCCAAGGGGCGTCCAAAACCAGAGAGCCCAAAGTTGCCATCAGGCCCAGAAACGAAGACTTGATTATCTATCCTTGTTCTTTTGTGATTTTTAACCCCCATGACCCATGATAAATGTTTCTCTCTGCTATCTCAAAAAAACGCCCATGACTAATAACGCGCGCGACACATCATCATCACCACCACCCAGACCAACCCCACCTCCCACCAGACTCCCTCTTCGCCTTGCCACTGCCACGCCGGACGACGTCACGCTGCTGCTGCTGCTGCTGTTGGTGGTGCCGGCGTATGCCAAACTCGACGCCTCCAGGAGCCCCATCCGTCTCGCTCGGGACCAGGCTCCTCAGCGTGTCCACGCCAAGCGACCTTCGGTTCCGCACGGCCGTCTCCAACAGCGCCTCGCGCCGCCTCACCGTCTCCCTGCCGCGGTTGTTGCCAGCCGACGCCAGCGGGGGCCAGACGCCGGTGCTGGCTAGCGGCTCTGCCGATGCTCTCGTCTGCGGTCGCATCTGTGCTTGCGCCTGGGCCTGGGCCTGGGCCTGCTGCTGCAGCCCCTCGACGCGGCTGGCCACCAGCCCGCCGGGGGCCAGACGCCTCCCGACCGTCCCGCTCGTCCAAGGCGGCGTCGGCTGTGGCGACGGCTTGGGTAGATGCGACGACGCGCGCCGGATCTGGCCCCAGATCCTGTGCGCCGGATCGGGTGTCCCCGTCTCGACCGTGCGGCCCGCATCGGCGGCGGCGGCGGCGGTGGTGGCGGCGGCGCGCTGCTCGGCAACACTGTCTCGTCGCAGGCTGGCGCGCCTGGCCGGCACGTGTACCGTCGGCTGTTGCTGCTGTTGGCGGCCGGAGCTGACCGGAGGGAAAGCGCACGGTAGGCGAGACGGCGGCCGCCGGTGTGATGACTGCGGTGCCGCCGTGGCGGGTCTCCGGGGCAGGGTTTTGGCGGCAGCGGACCTCTAGGCCGGCGTCGGCGTGGCCGGGGTTTGCGGCCGTGTCGACGATTCGGGTGTTTCCGCCTTGTCCAAACCCTCGGCCGCGGCGGCCCTAGCGGATATGCGTCGCATCACGTCGCGGGCCGCCCTGACCCCCCAGCACGACGCCACCACCTGCAGCAGCGGGTTTGGCGCCGCGGCCGGCGTCGGGGACCACAGGGACCCCGAGTTGCGCCGCTCGATGGTGGCCGTGACCTCGGTCTCGATCCGGTGCGTGACCGCCACCGTGGCCGATGCCGACGATGACGGCGACGGCGTGTCGCCCGCCGGCGCCGGCGCCTGCGCCTGGTGCTGCTGTTTATACCTCTGCGCCGCGGAACCTGCTTGGGCTCGCTTCTGGTGCGGGAAGCCCGAGTGGCGGTACGTCAGGCACACGCGCAGGTAGTCGGTCCGCGTCGTGCCCAGCTGGAGCTCGAGGTCCCTCATCAGCTCGTCCGAGTCGTGCCTCTGCCCTGGCTCGCGGCCGGGCGATTCTACTGTTGCGTCAGTCGGCTCTAGTTGTATATGGGCGAGCGCCAGGAGCCGAGCGCCCGGTTCGAGGATGCTATTTTTTGTGACATTGAACACGTAAGCACTCAACACAGGCAATAAGGGTTAGGTGAGACAGGAATGTGGCAGATGAGGTCTACTCACGCCGGGGCTGCCTCATCGACCAATATCTCGAGCACGTCAGAGTTGCCGTGCACCGGGAGCACCTCGAGCTTAACGTCATAGATGTATCCGAATTGATAAAGTCCTAGATGACCCGTGCATGCATAATGTTAGCAAAAACCCTAGCTCTGCCTCGCCGCGTGTGTGGAGCAGACTAGGTAGACATGGGTGCACGCATCACAAACCCACCCAGCTCGTCCTGGCCTACAGCCCTAAGCGCCCGTCCCTGCCCGGCGCCCCAGGCGTCCCCGAACCGGCCGCCGCCACCGGCCTCGGGCCGCGAGAGCCACGTCGTCACCTGCACAGCTGCCCAGAAGCTGCGCGCGCTGCCCGCATCCACGCCCCTGCAGTCGGGCGTGACCGTGACGCAGGGCACGAGGACCAACGGTTCCGCCACGGGGGCAGGGGGTGGTGGGCTGTAGTTCTGTCGGTAGTGTTGTCGGCTATTATTGTTGATGTTGTTGTTGTTGTTGTTGTTGTTGTTGTTGTTGTTGTTGTTGTTGTTGTTGTTGTGGCGGTGGTCCAAAAACGGCAGGCAGGTCGTGGCGCGGGCGTAGGGGTCGCCGCCGCCGCCGATATCAAAGACCGTCGACGACGGTGGCGGCTGCGGGAACCGTCGGGTCATGTCGAGGGATTCGAGAGACGGGGTCCTGGTGCTACGTCGTCGCGCCGTCATACCCGGCGGCGGCGTGAGGCCTGCCAGCGGCCGCGGCGTGGCGAGCCCGAGGCTGCCGCGGCGCTGATGGGCACCATCGGCATCTGACCCAGCTCCCCATTTCCTTGTCAGC
Organism: Gaeumannomyces tritici R3-111a-1; assembly: GCF_000145635.1. Taxonomy (NCBI): domain Eukaryota; kingdom Fungi; phylum Ascomycota; class Sordariomycetes; order Magnaporthales; family Magnaporthaceae; genus Gaeumannomyces; species Gaeumannomyces tritici. Next base: position 3,246,387 of record NW_008804548.1, on the reverse strand, counting down.
CAACAGCTCTTCTTTCCCCCCAGATGCACATGAAAAGTAAAAAAAAAAAAAAAAAAAAAGCATGGGTAGCAAGCCTCACCGTCGGCGTCGTCGCCATCATCGCGCCCCAGCCGAACTCCCGCCAGGCCTCCTCCCCAGGTCCAGCTGCCCGACAGGCGCGGCTTCCTCACCCCGACCCCGACCCCACCGGCGTTGGGCCTCCGCTTGCGTACCGTCAGCGGCGCGTCGTCATCGCCGCCGCCGGGGGGCTCAGGAGCGCTGCGGCCGCCGCTCGAGTCGGTGCCGCCGCTGCCGGACCTCGAGGAGCCACCACCGAGCACGCTCTCGCGCCGCTTGACAATCTGCAGGGGCTGGGGCTGCGGGGCACCACTGCTTCTGCTGCTACCGTCGGTGAGCGCGACCCCTGCTCCGCCGCCGTCCGCGTCGTCACGTCGGTGAAGCTCCACGTCAGGTTGCTGCAGCGCCGCGGCCGCCATACCTCGTCGTCGCCTTCTTGCTGCTCCTCGTCCCCCCGCGCCACCGCCGCCGCCGCCGTGTTGTCGAGAGTCCGTCCGCTCTCGCGCTGCTGCTGCAGTTCCAAGGCCGCGCGCAGGTCCGGCGCACTGTCGAGGCCGCGCCACGAGTCCGCCGCGAAGTTGTAGGGGCTGCTGCTGTTGTTGTACTTTTTGCTGTTGCTCCGAGTGGTGCTGGTGGCGGTGGCGGCGGTGGCCAGCCGCTCCGGCCAGAACGCGCGGTTGCGGGGGCGGCGGCGGGAGAAGAAGAACCAAGAGCCGTCCGAGGTGGTGGTGGTGGTGGTGGATGTCGTGGGCAGCGTCCGACGACGGGATGGGGAAAAAACACGGCCGTTTCTAAAACAGGCCAGGGCCGAGCCGGCGAGGGCGACGCTGAGGACGAGCACCGCGACACCTCCAACCACGGTCAAGCTGCTACTCATTATCCGTGCACGGGGGCACGGGAGCAAGGCTCAAAGCGGGATCGTCCCCTTATGATCGGGTTGAAGAAAAAGAGCCGAGTGAGAACTGCCTGGATGCGGATACTTGGTCTAAGAGTTGGTCGACCTCAAATGATGGGATCGAAATCAAGATGAATAAAGCATTTGGGGGTATTGGTGGCTGCCAGTCTAAAGCGAACTATTCTAGACACGAGGAAAGGAAAGAGAAACAAAAACAAAAATACAAAAACGTAGCTAGATTTCGCCATGCAACGGCGAGGGAAACTGCCTCCCAGCCCAAGGAGGCGCCTTCGAGGTGCCCAGAAATCCACGCATCGGTGGTGGCAGGTGCAATTCCGAGGGAGACATGCGTGCCTTCCAACCAGAGGTAGTTCAAAAGGTGATTCGTACCTCCCAGATAACACATGCTGCTCAGGGGGAAGGTGCATTCACCCCACAATGAACAAAATAAATCAAGGCCTCACATAGGTGGCCCTAGAGTCCTGATTAGATTCTCCTGAATAAGACCGACATCGCCCCTCTCCATGTTCGCAAACCGGATCTGCGAACAAAATCAGTCAGCAGCTTGAACGGCACACCATAGAACATGGCACAGGCACGGTGGTATACTCTGCACTCACCACTTCGTCGGCCACGGCGCTTCCAAAAAGCGCCTGCTCCGACAGGCTGGCCGCGATGAGCCTGTCGACCCTGTCCTCCCACACGCCGTCCCAGTTCCACTCGCCAGGCTTGCGGGGTGCGGCGGGCGTGGCGGCGCCGACGCTGCTACCACCGGCCGTCGTCCCGGCTGTGCTGGCGTTGCCGTCCTCGGAAGGCGCCACCGATTCCGGGGCATCCGGCACGGCAGCCCCATCGCCGGCCGCGACACCATCGATCGAGGGGGCCGTCGGCGGCGGCGGCGGCGGCTGCTTCTGCTGTTGGCGCGTCCTCCAGGCGTGCCAGGCGCCCGGGTTCCCGGCGGCCTCGAGCGGGATCGAGTCGAGCACGTCCTCGTCGTCAAAGGTGCTGGAAATGTAGCGGAGCACGTCGTACGTGGACACGTCCTCGCCCCTGGCCGCCGTCGTGCGCAGGTAGGTGTGTGGGCCGCCGACGGACGAGACCTTGGAGGACGGCGCGGGAGTGACGTCGGCACCCTGGCTGCCGCCACTGTTGTTATCAGTATTGCTGTGATTGGACGGCCTCGGGGGCGTCTGCTGCACGCTGTTGGCGTTGCTGTTGGCGCTCCTGGTCCGGGAGCTGCCCCTGCCGAACCAGGCGGGGAAGCCGTGGCGCAGACTGAAGCCGCCCGGGGGCAGGCGCTCGTCATCGGTGGCGCTGACGGTACCGTTGTCGTGGATGTCGGTGGTGTACATGTATGTGGTCAGGGGCGCGATGAGGGGGTGGAACATGTCGGTCGAGAAGGTCACCAGCGGCGGCAGGCGGGGATACGTGTCGGGGAACGAGATCTGGAAGCGCAGGATCGAGTTCGCGTACGGTCCTGCGCGGGGCGGTTCGGCTTGTTCAGCTTCGTTTCCTGGGGGATGGATGCCCGGGCGGATAGGATAGCGGTATGGGCGTCCTCACCTTTGCGAACAAACATGACGCCCGACCACAGGGTCGGATCGCCGGGGGTTAAGCTGACGAAGACGCCGTCGGGGCGGGCCTGCTTCAGTCCTGCGCTGCGTGACAGACACGACGGCAAACAAGCGTCAGTTTAGCCCATTCTGGTAGATTGATTTTGCAATGTTTCGTCTAGCATACAATTCGGCAAGCAGGTTCTGCCGCCTCAGCGACGGCAGCGAAGACAGCTTCAGGGACGCCATGTCGGGGTGGTCAGGGTGGCTTGTTTGAGAGCGATGGTGGTGTTGTTGTGATGGTCGTCGTCGTCGTCGTTGGCGTCGTTCATTTTGCGTCGTGGCCCATTTGTCGAGTTGAAACGCGCGCCGACATGGATTTGGGACAACGATGAATTAAAAGCGCTCAATTAAGATGCAAGGCCAGGCCCATCAAGTCGGCTGGTCGTTTCCCTCAATCATGCGACGGGCGGGCGCACACACACGCGCGGCTGGCTCGAATTGTCGCGACACAGGGCGTGCATTGCAGTGCGCTTGGCGTGACCAGCGCCCGTGCAGCACCGGGGCCATGCTAGCCGAGGGCGGTCAACCGTGGCAGAAACGGCCCCTGCAGAAAAAAGGGTCCGGCCATCGGGACAGTGATTCAATATGACGGCATGGTGGGGTAGATACAGTGCGGCTGCTGGTCACTGCGGGGTAGCTGAGGGAGAAGAAGCCTGCTGAGAAAGGTACGGTGTGGAGAATGCAGGAATAGGAACAAAAACTGTGGGTTTTCATCTTGGTCGAGACAGCGACAAGATGGACAGGAACTGGATTCGATTATTGCGTCTATTCGGTCGGGAGGGAGAGTCTTTGTTTCCGCGCGCTTAAATCACAACATCCAACTTTGCGCAAACAAATGCAGTCCAGCCAGGGTCAAGCCAGCATGCGTTTGATGATGGGGCATATGCAGCTGGCAGGTAGGTACGTGTTTGAGGGCTTGGGAATGGAATGTATAGCAAAAGGAACCGAGTAATATACTAGAAGCCCGGGTTATCCCAACGGGAGCGGGTGAGATGGCCAGACGAGATGCATGTGTGCAGGCCAATTCAGGCTAGTGCAGGCAGCATAGCAACATAACGACACCTACTCCTTCTCGGCAAGCCGGGTCTCGATCTTGTCCTTCTCGCTCTCCCGGATGTCCTTGACCTCGCCCTTGGAGGCGTCGTAACTAGCCGTGACCTGGTTGAAGGGGTTCTCGGGGCTGCGCTCAAACTCCTTGCGCAGCCGCTCCTGCTTCTGCTTGAGCCGCAGGCCCGCCATGCTGCCGTCAGCCTCGGCCTCCTTGAGCCGGCGCTCCTCGAAGGCGGCGAAGGCGGCCTTGAAGCGGCGCTCTGGGTGCCGGTCGACCTTTGCCGCGTCCGACGAGCCGCCCGCGAGCGAGAGCGCGTCGAGCGCGTTGTCAATGCCCGACGCATTGAGCGTCGACAGCCCGCCCTTGGCCGAGGAGCCGCCCTCGTCGTCCAGCTGGGACAGGTCCAGCCCCCGCGACGCCGTCTTCTTGGGCGCCGCCTTGGAGCTCTTGGGCGCCGACCGGGCCGGCGTGTTGCGCTCGTCCTCGGCCATCAGGGCATCCTTCTCTGCCTTCTTGCGTGCCTGCTCGGCCTTCTTGGCCGCCTCAGCCTCCCTGCATGTCGGGGAGTTGGGACAAGAGGCGGGACGCGCAAGGCGTCAAGCCCACGCCCCCCAGCCCCCAGCGTCCCTCGCCGTCAGCATTGGTAATGAGGACCTCATACCATAGCACCGTCATGGGCGGGACGAAACCGGAAATAAATCGGCGATGTGGATGTGACAGATGTGAAGTGACCATGTGCGTCCCCGCAGATGAATGAAAGAAGGGTACTGTGTAGGTGTTTTGGGGGATGGGCATTGCATGCGGTGTAGGGGGCGAGACACGTGTCACGGCCGGGTATTTCGCGGCTGGTGGTGGTGGTGGTGGTGGGGATGGGCTGAGATGGAAGGCATCAAGGCAGCACAGCGAGGCAAGGCGGGGGGAGGTGGCAGTTGGGCTGCGCTGCAAAGCCTGCTGTCTGTATGTCTGCTTCATGTATTGTCTGCTTCATGTCGGGCCCAGGCGCGTCCGGCCACGGGCAAGAGGCGGGCCATATTTGCGAGGAAAGGGCGGGAAACGAGAGAAATCAACAGGGCCGATGGGGGCGATGGGAGGGGGGAGGTCAGATCGGCACCGGCAACGGAATCGGGAGGGGGAGAACATGTCGCCGAGCCTTGGGAGCCACGGGCGCATGCACAGCGCACACGCGCGCGCACTCTTCTGTTTTGTTGCTCTACGCTCTCCCGTACTCTCTCTCTCTCTCTCTCTTTCTCTCTTCTCGTCTTGACTTACTTTTTGGAGTTGTTCTTTGCGCCCTTATCCCATTCTGCAGCGTCCCGCGCCTCCCGGCGGGAGTCCTCGTCGGCGGCTTTTTGAGCCGCCGCGTCGGCCTTGCGGGCCTGACCCTGCGCCTTCTTGCTGCCCTCGCCGCCGCCGCCGCCGCCGCCCTTCTTGCCCGCCATTTTGTGTTACTTTTTGTTTGCTTTTTTTTTTTTAATAAAAATAATTCTTGGCTTGCGTTCTTCGCTTGAACCCTGAGGGTGTGGGTGTGGGTGTGGGTGTTTGTGTATGTGATGCGTGTGTGTCTGTGTGTGATGTGTCTTTGGATGAGATATGAATGGGTGTGAATGGCCGACGAGGTTCTATGTGTATGTGCTGCTGCCTCGGTCCTGTCTGCGCTGTTGGCTGCAACGAGCGTCTCTTCAATTCCCGGCGGCAAGGCGCAACGTGGTCAGTGAGGGGTTAGGCAGAGCTCGGTTGGGCTTTTTTTTTTTTTTTTTGCGGTCGGTCGTGGTGGCCCTGTGCTTGGGAGCGTTGCACTGCAAAAGAAAAAAGAAAAAAAGGTCGGGTCCGAGCCACGCAGCTTAGGCCTCAGTCCAGCGTTCTGCTGCCGGCAGGTGTGTGTATGTGCGCGACGGGCGAGCGGGTGGTGGTGGTGGTGGTGCTGCTGCTACTGCTGGTTGTGGTGGTGCTGGCAGTGACGCCGTCGTTGGAGCCGTCCCTGCTCTGTGATCTGGCTGTTCTGTCGCCGGGCTGTGATCCAGCTGGCCGCACCGCACTGCACTGCACCTTTGTCGTGCTTTGGCGGCGGGTGGAGCTGACCGGTGTGTCAAGTGATTGCCTGGCCCTTCCAATCGGGACGGCAGAGTGGGTTTTGCCTTTGTTGTTGTCTTTTTTTCTCCCTCTTTGTCTCCTCAAGCTCTCCCCCGCCGTCAGCTCCGTCAGCTCCGTCAGCTCCGTCAGCTTCAGTTCAACCCAAATCGTGTGCTTGCAAGGTCCCCACACTGTGAGCCCCCCAAGACCTGAAGTCTCGCAACCGGAAACCCATATCATCCATCGCGACCCCCCTGTCACTGATGCATGTCCAACAGCCACGCCCATGGGGAGGACGGACAACCCGTGCAGGCCTGTGAACAGAACAACATGCATGCTTCGCTTCATCAGTCCCACAGACACCTATCTCCGGATCCGCCGGAGGGATTGAGTGGACATGAACTAATAATAAAAAGAGACTTCGCTGGTTTGGGTAGGTCACACACGTTTTTTTTGTCCAAGCGGAACGGAGCAGACGGCTGGACAGGACTGCTTCTTGGGTTTCGACACCGCCATTTCGGCTCTGACTTTTTTGATATTGTTACCTCGCTGCCTCTTGCCTCTTGCGCACCCCCAGGTCCCCATCGCGCCCTGACCGGTATGGCCATGTACAGCATCGAGACCCGCGCGAGCCCTCACCGGTTTCCCGTCTTTTCCCCCCGGTATTATGTGTTTCCCCCATCACCGTGACGGCATCCTTTTCAACAACCAAAAAAAAAAAAAAAAAAAAAAAAAAACACAAAAAAAAAAAACAACAGAGAGCTTCCCCGTCCTGCCTCGGCTAGATGGTTGCGGCGGCCAGCCAAGGAGGTCGGCGATATTGGCCGCGGCTCTGCCCGATTGAGCATCCCGGGTGGTCAGATAGACACACACACGCGCCTCCCGCTAGCAGTAGTCAGGTTAGGGTACGTACCTTGGGTACCTGTCTAGGTAGGCGATGTAGGTTGGGGGTCACCTGTCAGCCATACACAACACCCGCTCCGAGGCGAGGACGAAGACGGTAAAAAAGAGGCGCACATACATACACACTTACTCACGCACATACACTTGCAGACACACAATAACCAAACCACTTGGACTAATGGACTAGAC
>NW_008804548.1:3236846-3239228 GCF_000145635.1 Gaeumannomyces tritici R3-111a-1 | reverse complement strand
ACAAAAAAAAAAAACACAGAGAGCTTCCCCGTCCTGCCTCGGCTAGATGGTTGCGGCGGCCAGCCAAGGAGGTCGGCGATATTGGCCGCGGCTCTGCCCGATTGAGCATCCCGGGTGGTCAGATAGACACACACACGCGCCTCCCGCTAGCAGTAGTCAGGTTAGGGTACGTACCTTGGGTACCTGTCTAGGTAGGCGATGTAGGTTGGGGGTCACCTGTCAGCCATACACAACACCCGCTCCGAGGCGAGGACGAAGACGGTAAAAAAGAGGCGCACATACATACACACTTACTCACGCACATACACTTGCAGACACACAATAACCAAACCACTTGGATAATGGATAGACAAGCAGATGAATAACAGATAGATAACCTAGTGGCAGCAGCTCCCCCATCCCGGTGTGCACCACAAAGCAAGCCCCAAGATAGGAAAGCACCAGCTGACCCCCAGGAGCGGGAGGAGGAGCCGCGTTTTGCAACACATGCCCCGGTGGTTTGTCTTGTCCCTGTAAACTCTGATTCTCGTCTCCTCCGGCCTGCATCATCTTCCACCCCTCTCTCTGTCTCTCCTCCACCATCCATCCTCTTTTCTTTTTCTTTTTTTTCTCCCACCGCCTCGCGGGGACCGTTTTCCATTCCCACTATCCTCCCTAGCTGTATGTAGGTACCTACCTAGCTGGGTAACTAGGTACCTGGCCAAGCAGCTCAAGCTCTCCCCCGCTGGGCCCCAAAAAGTGACACGCATACCAAACCACACGCTCTCGTTCGCTCCGCACCCACACACACACAGACAAGACGCACACACATAAACACACATAAAAACACACCTACCTACCTAGCCACCTGCCTGCGCTCGCTTGCCTGCAGACAACAGACGCAGTAGGACCCAATCCCGAACCCGGTTTCTCTTTGCCGGTGCCAAAATGCCACATGGCGCTGGGGATTGGAGGGCAGGGGGGGCATTCCCCCGGCCATCCGGGGGATATGGAGAAGGATGAGGAGGAGGAGGGTGGACTGCACAGCCACCTTTTGGGCGTCAAGGAGGGAACACACGGCAGCTAATTGCTTTTCTCTCCCTCTCTCTCTCTCTCACTCACTCCATGATGCGGCCGGCTGATCTCCTCACACGCATCTGATCTCTCGGGCCTTGACCCAACTGTGCAACCTGGTGCCTCCCCCCCTCCGACCTCTGCCCCGGGATTGGCTCGACGCGTAGGTAGCATCTGCGTTGGCAGGCAGATTCTAGCGTCCCTTTTCTTCTTGTTCTTTTTTTCCCATTCGTGCGTACAGTAGTTAGCTTGGCTCGTCCTTTTTTTTCTCCCTTCCCCTTCTCCCTTTTCCCCCTGGTACCCAACCGTCCCATGCCGTCCGCGCCACCCCTGGATGATATGTGCGTGCCACACACCTACCGGCGTTGCAGGCGGTCTCTATCGCAGCAAAAAAAAAAAAAAAAAAGGTAGGGTATTTCCCTTTCCCAGCGAGGTGGGGAACCTGTCCGCGACCCCATCGATCCGAACAAGACCGGTGAGACTAGTGGCGACGCCGGATTGGTCGATCTCAAGAGGCTGAAGGGTTGGCAGCACCCAGTACCACAGATGCCCGCGGGACACGCGGTGAACCTAACAAGGGGGAGGGTGTGTGTGTGTGCGTGTGTGTGTGTGTGTGCCGCGAGGCCAACCAGCGGCCGGACAGTCCCCGGACGGCTTCTTGCAACCTACTCCCTTTGGATAGCTGCTTGCCGAGTTCGGGAGGACGAACGGCCTTGCGCGTCTTGTCACCACTACCACACACCCATCGTCAATCTCACCACCCACTCCCACCGCCGCTGCTGCCCCCACCCGACGGGGCAATCTCGGAATGGCCGACGCCGCCGACGTCGCTGCCCGCCCGTCCATCCGTCCGTCATGTCGTCCCACGCGCTTCGCCCCTTGGCCCCGTGCCCCCTTCTGTGTTGCGCGCCTCCGAGATTGCGAACCGCGGCGGTGGCGGTGGCGTTAGTGCCAGAGACAAACCTCGCCGATGCCTTAGCCCTTTCCCCCCCTCCTCCCCCGACCAAAGGGATCTCTCCCTTCGTGTAGCACAGGGCGCTGTGACCGGGTGGGGCCGCCACGATAACGGGACACTGGTTCCGGCCTCCGCGCTGGTGGCACTTGGGTTTTGTGCCAGCCGGCGGCACACGGCTGTGCGCGCCACCCACCCACGCGCGGGCGCCGCGGGAAGTCCCACCGGGCTGTTGCAGCCTTCTTTTTTTTTTGTGTCAAGATCGGCTGACAAACCCGATAACCCGATCATCTGCCTCCCCCTGGCGGCGCATGTGCGAAGAGAGAGAGAGAGAGAGAGAGAGAGAGAGAGAGAGAGAGAGAGAGAGAGTACGTACC
>NW_008804548.1:3213305-3236530 GCF_000145635.1 Gaeumannomyces tritici R3-111a-1 | reverse complement strand
AGAGAGAGAGAGAGAGCTTTCGAACCCCCCCTCCCCGGCCAACCTCGCTCCGAGTACCGCAGCCACATCGCACTGCCTTGAGCTCACGCGGCCTGCCTACCTGCCTGCCTGCTCCGGGCGCATCTCCCCCTGTCCCCGTCCATCCATTCTCCCGTCCTCCTTGAGGACTAAGAGATAGATAGAGGGATGAGGACGGATGGGCAGGGTAGCAACATGCGACACACTGCGTTGGCATGCGCCGAGGATCGTCACACCGCCCCCCCGGACGACCGCTCCGATTGTCGCGATTGGGTGTGCCACCCTTTTTTTTTTTTCATCCCTCTCGCTCCCTTCCCTCCGTCGCGCAAACTTGCGGCGGCCAGAGGGGTACATACATACCTTGGGACGGCGCGTCATTAACATAATAAATCACCCCGTCGAGTTTTGATAGGAGGAACGTCGCCGAGGTTGGGCTTCGGCCACTTCCGTCCTTGGGTTCCCGGCTCAGGCCATTGAACAGACGGCCAGCACGCGCCGGCGGCGGCCTCTGCGCACCCGAACAGCGATGCCGCCATGCGTCATGTGAGACGTAGGCTGCCTATATTTGTTGCGGGCCAAGCATAGCCGACATGGTCGCTCAGGAGACAAGCCGACGTCGGTTTTGCCCAGTGATGCAGCTCTGGTGGTGTGTGTCTGTGTGTGTGTGTGCGCGCGACAAAGCACCAGCCGAGCTAAGAATCAGAAGGAGACAGGAGGGGGAAAAAAAAAACGACACATCGCCGGCATACGCTTCTTTTTTTTCCCTGATATGGGCAGCAACGCAGCGGCCGCGTGACCACAGAAGTCGAGCATACACAAGACGGAGCCGAGCCCTGGGGGTCCACTGGCACGCTGGCACACCCTCGCATGACGCTGCATGGAGGGCGGCACACAGGAGCGACGGCCGACTTGTCGGGGATTTTTGTTGCAAATTATAAGCATGCGGGGGAGGAAACTGCGTCCTCAGTGGGCGGCTGGTGTCACCAGTCGAGTTGCGCCCTCACATCTCATCCGCATGTCGCACAGCGGCGCTGCTGTGCCGTCTCGTGGCACATGTATTTCGTCCTGCGGGTGGGCTTCCATGCAGCGAGAGTGTTTTTTTTTTTTTTTTGGCTAGCTGGCTGGCCAGTCTACCCAAAAATCCCCCCTGCCCGGCCGGCTCGCAGTCGCTCTGGCTGCCTGGATACCCAAATACCGCAACACCCAACGCAACGTCAGCCTCACTCATCGTTTCAGGGGCCCTAGTTGGCCCGCTGCGTAGGCGACCTCACTAGCGGACCGATAACCCAGTGCCGCCGCTGGCGCGTGCACACCAACCGCAGCACAGTCTAGGCGGACGCGGCCGGGTCGGGGCCACGTGCCCAGCCGCTGTGGTCCTCCCCTATCCCCTCTCGGAACGTGCGTCAGGCTCCTACAAAGCCCGAAGATAACGGAGGCCAGGCCTCCGTTTCGCTCGTCAAGACGGTTTTGACGTGAGAGTGACGTCGTGCGGTGAGATGAGATTCCTGCCAGCCTCGGGGCCGTGCGGGCGTGCGGGCGTGCGGAGGTGACCTGGCCGGCTGCAGTGGAATGGACCTGGGACCTTGTTGCCGGCAATCGATGCCAGCCGTCAATAGTGGCGGAGTAATTGGTCCCGGCAATGCGCTGGCCGCTCGCTAGTGGGCGCCAGGGGCTGGGCGGGAGCCGGCGAAACGAGAGAAAACAAGGACCAGCGGGAATTGCGCTCGCCGGGCGTAGAGGTGATTATTACAACGAAGCCGGTGAGCCGGTACCGTCATAACCATTACCGCTTCTGGAAACAGCTGCATCGGCCTACATGGGGCCTCATTCAGTCTGCCAGCCTGCGCTCCGGGCGCACGGGGCTCGGCGGCACCATGTGCTGGCCTCCTCCGAGACCTAAAAAGATCCAAGCTAGTCGTCTGCCGCGCTACGACGCTAGTCTTTTCCGAGCTGAGCAGAGACATGCCGTGAAATGCGCGTCAGTAGTCCTGTTTGGGACTCACCGGGCTCGGTGAGCACCCACCATTTTCTCGTGTCTTGTCGCCTCTCCCAGCCTGGCCCAGCCGGCTTAGTCCCAGCACAACCACAGCGGCAAAACCACAGCGGCAAAACCACAGCGGCAAAACCACAGCGGTGAGCGACGGCGTTGACAAAAAATAGTCGTCGCCCATACCACCTGGTAACAATGCAGCGGCTACCTACTCGTCTCAAACACCCGATTCCCCACTCGAGCTTGTCACCGCCAAGACGGCCGCGTGTTCAGGACATGGCGGCCCGGAAGGAGTCGGCGGCTTCCCGCGCTGTGGACACGACATGGTCTGTCATGACCATGGGACCTTTCTCGCTGGCTCTCCCAGAGACCCGATGGGCAGAGTCTGACCACATTCAGATCCCAAAATCCCACTCCGACATCACACAGTGAGACGGAGAACTCCGGCTTGCCGCTTTCGAGACCGAGATTGTGTGTCTGTGTCGTGTTGCACCGGTCCAGTCCATGGGAAAGGGGACGAGAGGGAGGACGGAGTGATCAGGGGTCGGCCAGCGTGGCCAACAAAAGCGGCAGGCATTGGGCCGCCCGCCGCCCGGGCGTGGTGATGCGAACCACGGCCGCGTTGCTCAGTCTGTTGATAGGAGGACGCCTCGATACGTGCATACTTGGCAGCCTCAGATATGCCTGTGTAGGGTGCAGCGGCCCCGCTCTGGCCGCCTTTTGGCTGGCAAATACGGTGTAGCGCACCGAGATGAACCTGGAAGCTGCATGGGTTGTCCTGGGGGTGTGTCCTCCTGTCTTTTCGACCAAGCGCAGCCTTTCCTTTCGGGCCCAACCCGTAAGCGAGGCCGGCCTTGCTCCGGCGGCCACTCGTTTTGCTCTCCACTTTTAGCGCCCGAGTTTGGGGGACGTGTGAGGCTTCTTTGAGGCATGAGACGAAGCGCAGTCATCATTGCGATGCAGAGTCCCAGCTAGCTCATGTACGGCTGGCCCAGGATGGTTAGTGGGCCGATCAGGCCTGTCAGGAGGCGATCCTGTTTGATTTCGGTTCTCCTGATCGGGGTGCGACCTCGAGATCGTCGGATAAGTGAATATAGCACTTGCGTTTTTTCTTTCTCTGGCTCAGAGTCCAATACGTGTCGGTCCCAAGAGTTCTCCCTTGCATATACCTATCTCCACATCCGGGGCACCTGGCTCTCGCCTGGAGACCGGGCTTGAGACTAACAGCGTCGGCAGGAGAAAACCGGAAGGGGACGAGGATAAACGAACAACAAATAAAAATAAAAATTAAAAAAGAGCCATGCAGGAGGAAACGAGGTGGCGGGCGACAAGCTGGAGCGGAGGCTTGGCCGAACCGTCAGGCCAGTTGTCCATCAGCCTCTGTGCTACTACCGTATCATTTGGCGGGGGCAGGGCAGGCAAGACAGGCAGGCTGGGAAAAGGACCATGCCAGGTCGTCTGTCTTTCTCATGTCACCGATTACCGTTTTAGGCTCGCTGCATGTCGGCCCTGGCTGCATCCCCGGGCGGGCAGGGCGACAGACGCCAGCCACTGGGCCGGGCGGACCCGTGAGGGTCAGAAAAATGTCGAATCGAGGAGAGGAAGAAAAACAAAAACAAAAGAGAGACAACCGTCCAGTACGGACAAGGGAGGTGAGGCTTGACAGTGGCAGCAACAGCCCACAGGAGGGGGCTTGGACGGGGTCGGCGGCTAGCAAAGGTCCAAGGGCGGCGGCACCAGGAGGGAGCAGGACTATCCGCAAGCTGCTGTCTCTCGGATGAGACTTGACTGCTGGCACCCTGGCGACCCTGGCGATGCCAGCTCAGCAACCGACCACGGGTGCTCCAAAGCCTGCAATGTTTTATCCAGTGTTTTCTTTTTCTTCCTTTCTCATTTGGGGTTTCTGCCCACCGCTCGGACGCGAACCGATGACCCTCCTTGCGGGCGGGAAAATCTGGAGCCAGCAGACCGGTCTCAACGCCTGCAAGGCTCTGGCGGACATGGGCGGGGCAGCCCCCAAGGGAGCAAAAGGGAAAGGCATCCCATCACGCTCGCATCATTTTGACGCGCCCGCTACCGCTGCGGACGGTGAGGAGTTTGGGGCCCGTCGTCCGACAGGATGAGGTGTTTGGGTCTGTCGACCAGGGAGGGGTGCAAGGAGAGGAATGAAAGAAAAAGAAAGAAAAAGAAAGAAAAAGAAAAAAAGAGAGGGAGGGAAAAAAAACGCCAAGAAAGATGGCCATCGCACACTCGACCACCTTGGCGCTGAGACAGCTGTCATCCCATCCCACTGTTCGTGCATGAGCGCCTCGCGAGAGTGGGGGTCGGGCAGGGCGAGAGACAGAAAAAACGCGGTGGGGCGGTTCGAATGAAGGAGGAGGTGAGGTCAATGAGTTGAGGAAGGAGAGAACCACCTCGTCCATCAACCCCCCATCAAGAAACGGAAGGCGTGGAGCACAATCGCTCATATGTCACAGTGCGCGCTGGTTCCCTCGTTTGAATGCTCGGTTTATGCAAGGAACAGCAGCCTAACCGGGACTGGCGATTTTTGCGTGTAACTGGCGGATCCATTTGCAGTGAGGCGAGATTGCCTCTTTTTTTCTTTTCTTTTTCCTGTCTCCTCCTCTCCCTTTCCCTCGCGCCTTCCCTCTCTTTGGCTGGGAACCCAAGTGGAGATTTCCAGTTTGGGTTTCCGCCTTGCCTTGTTCTGGAAGCGACGGCACTTTATGCCAGGTCCCCCTCGCGGAGTCCAACCCGACCATTCACCCGACTGGGGAGGGTCTGTGCAACGAGAAAAAATCTTGAAACTGGGCCAAATGTTGAGAAGATCCATTTTCCAGCCCGTTTTTTTTCGTCGTCCGTCTCCTGAGAAAAAAGATTCTTCCAGTCGACAGGAGCCCCGCCTGCTGCTCCCCGGACCACTCGGAAGGCTCCAGGCGAGTTCCCCTGGTGGCAAAGGATCCACCGCGCGGAGCTTCCTCCAGCCAGTCGGAACCAGTGGCAACACCGCCGGGGTAGCATCCCGCGCGCCGGTTGGAAGTGTTTGGGAGGGTTTTCCTGTACCACTTTTGCCTTGCCATTGTTTGCCTCTTGGCAGGTACGCAGGCTGGGGGGGGGGGCGTGTTTTTTCTGGTTTTTGTTTTGTTTTTGTTTTCTTGTGTTTTTTGCCTCCTGCCTCTCCCACAGTACTGGTGACGCGGCAGCCCTCGGCTCGCTGATTAGGCGATGGTGTTTTGTAATATTTGGCTCATTTTCGCATCCCTTGCCTTGTCAAGCCAGCTGTTGCGGGGAGGCAGTGCCAAGTATCTACATGGATTGGATCGCGTCCCACTTGGGTTCCAGCCGGCAAGCCCTAGCTGCCCCGGGAGACTGGTTGGGCGATCAAATGCAAATAGAGCGCAGTGCCCAGGCTTGCAGGGCCCTGGGAGCAGGAACCCCCACCCTGCAACCCAATTACGAAGGAGAGATGAGAGCGTTTGAGGGCGAATGCAAATGCAACACGAGATGATATGTGGCGGAGGCGGGGGCCGCGATTGTTTATTATCGCAACGCTAACCCCCAAGCGTCGCGCCCAACACGATCGCCGGGGGCTCTCCCGGCTGCCCGGTTAGGTTGGCCCAGCTGAAAAGGCGCGGCTCGCGACACAAAAGGCTCGCGCCAACGACGTCAGCGCATGCACGTCTCGCAGCTCGCCCATGTGCGCCCGGCCGCGGCAGGCAAGGCCCCTTATTCGATCACCAGCCCTAGAGGATGCGCGCAGAATAGCAGGTAAAAATAAAATAAACATTAGTGGTGGCCGCGAAATCCACGAGCAGAAGTCCGGGAGACCAATCAACAGATTGGGAAATCTCCATTTGGAAGGTCTTGGGGGAGCCTCCTTGCAATTTCAACCACCCTCCCCAACTGCAAAACAGCCATGTCACGCGACGATTGCAGCGCACGAACGGCTGCGGGCTGCATCACACACGCCCTGCAACTATCAATCTCGCCACCCCCAACCTCGAGCGCGGGCGGCACCAAAATCTGCTCAACATCCGTGTCTTGCTTGGGAATCGCCATGGCGCGCGCTCTAGGCTTCCCGATCGTGGTCTTGCAAATTCCCATCCGGACCATCTGGAACAAGACCGAGCAGAACGCGGGGTGCAGCGCTGGGTCAGTCCAGGGCAAAGGGGCTCGGGTCACTCACTGGACGACGGACTTGGACGAACAGGCCCGGGATAGCCTGTTTGGGGGAGATGGGACGGACGGACTGGATCGAGGGCGTCGTCAAATGACAGGCGCCGCAGCATGTCAGGGCGGACCTGGGAGCCCGACGGGCCAAGGAGGAGTCGAAAAATAAATAAATAAAAAGGCGCGGAAAAAAAGAAAAGAAAACAGGAAAAAAAGAAAGAATCGCGCTCCGTCACCTGACCGTATCTGTCTGCGTCATGGCAAAAGCGGTGTCCCAGCCGGCGGTCGGTGTGCGCCGGCACAGTGCTGCAACTGTGTAGATTACCGCTTCGGCATTGGTCGATTTCCAAGGACGCGCCCGAGAGCAAACCCCAGACCCACGAGCCTGGGCCCTGCTCCACATGGAAATCGAGGCGGGCGTCCAAGGGCACTCCCTGATCGAGGACCCGGTCAGCCCCACACGTCAGTGTCGGATAGGAGCAAGGTTGGTTCTCTCTACCCCAAAGAGAGCGTTTGTCTTTTTCTCAACTCGTGACCAACCTGTGACCGCCTTTTTGACTCCCGCCATGACAGGCGCGGGTTTTGGAAAGAAAACCAGATCATCCGATTTGACATGCCCTCCCCCCCATCTTGTGCCCACACACCCACGCCTCGGACACCCCACGCCTCGGGCCCCCGTGATTTTCTGGCAAGACGAATGGCGGCATGCATACGCGCTTGCCTGGGTGACGACAGACCCGCGTACAGTGGTACAGTAAGTACCGTGGGCGAGGGAAGCATGTCAGCGCACCAACGCCCAACGAGCGCGCTCCGAAAGGCAGCCGGGAAATCCGGCTCGCCAGCCCAGCTCTCAGCCACATCAGGTTTCTAGGTAGGTACCGGCCTAGCTTGGAGCTTAGTCCCTCGTTGGATCAGCCGGCCGCGATTCCTGAATCGTACGATTGACGGCGGCGGCGATAGGTTTCAGCGAGCAAGTGTCTTAGCGGGTGTGTGGGTTGGGCAGCCCACGCAGCTGCCCCTATCACTGGTGCGGGGGGGCGGCCACTTGGCTTGGAACTGCTAGAAGTGTTCGGTGCATCTCCCCTGGTTGCCTTATCCGCCCTGCTATCTCCCCCCCAGGGCGCGACGGCACTCTGCTCCGGCGAGATCGGACCTGCCCTCCCTCCCCTTTGGAGCGACTGGTGGGTTGAGGCTGACAATGGGTCCCACAGAAGGAGATAAGGCGGCAATTTCCATGCGTGGGCGCGCGCACGATGGCGGGACCGGGGATTTCGACAGCCGGCATGATTTGTGGAACAGAGATTACTGTGTCCAAGCGGGCACACCGCAAGTGGTGAGCGGTCCGATCTCTCCGGGGTGGGCTTTGGGAAGCCCACGCCCATGCCCACGTCCACCCCCACCGCCGACCAGAAGACACTGTCAGACCGATTGAGAAAAGCCCCGAGAGAAAAGCAACCGACGTCACTCGCAGGGCTTCATGCCGGCGTCCCCAAAGAGCCTGCACGTGGTGTCGGGGACAGGGACTGACTTGCCGCCTGCGACTCAATATTCGTCGTATCAAACTTTCAGAGTAGCAACGGGGAAGCAAATTTCAGGCCGGGCACCAAGATAGGAGGTTCCATTGCGAGCCAGACGTGGAGCCGCCAGGGATTTCCCCGGTTCGGGCGGTAACCAAGGGTTATAAGTTCATTTGAGGCAATCGGGGAGGAAAGAAAAAAAGAAAAGAAACATTTCGCGAAAGCACACGCAGTAGAAAAAACAAGGTGAGGAGGGGATGATGAGATGGAGGGGGGAAGCGAAAGAGGAAAGGAAGGAATAGATAAATAAAATACGCAAACCGAAAGGGAACAGGCAACACTCATCCCAACCAACGCCTGGTCGGAAAAGCGGCAAGCACAGCATACAAAATACAGTCAGGCGCAAGGCGTTGGCCAGCCCTTCGGATCATGGGTGCGGATTGAGGCTTTTCGGTAGTTGCAGCATGATATAATCCGGCGACTCGGCTGGCGGACCACAACCGGATGCACACACTACGCTGTACTGCGCTGCACGCGGCGATTTGGTCGCAGGAGGCGCCTGGCTTGGCGCACAAAGTGATGTGACGGCATTTCAACCACCCACTGTTTGATTTTCAGCAGCTACCATCTGCTGGAAATAGCCCCACGGCCGGCCAACCGACGGATATAGCCACAATTTCAAAATTTGCCTAGAGCCGAGGAAAACCGTCGGCCGGTCGCGTCCGGACTTGGAGATCGATCTGTTGGATGAGGGCTTTTTTTTCTTTCTGTGTGTGTTCTTCTTTCTTTTCTTTTTTTCTTCCTCTTTTTTCGTTTGTTTTTCTTTGTTTGCAGATAGGTGGGTTGGGCTGGCTGGCCCGACACGTTGCCTGCTTCTACTGGCCGAGCCATTACCTTACTTGCTGCTGCTGCTGCCGCTGCGCTGGATTTGGCGTAACAGTCATCGCTGCCGCTGCCGGGGAGGGGTCGGTGAGGTCTATTTTCGCCCGCCTTTGCTGGACGGGGCGCACCGAAGGCAGATTTTCCCAAGGATCAACGCCCGCTCGGCAGGCTGGACGGTGACACGAGCGCCGCACAGCCCCAACGCATCCACGGCTAAGGGCTCATGGCGCATCGCGATTGGGGAGGCCAGCAAAGAGGGCATGGGGGGGGGGCTTGTTTTTACTCTGCTTTGGTATCTGTCGCAAACAACAACAAGAGAGAGAGAGAGAAGAAAAAAAAAAAGAGGGAATGCATGCTGCCATCCGCCGCGGTCGCCTTTGTGGCCGGCTACCTCATCACGGGCGCGTGCGTGGGCGGGCGTTTACGTGTCCCAACCGACATTTTCGGGGTTTCAGGCAGGGCAGTCGCCTCGCGGGCTGCCAGTCAGGACTGCTTGTCCGCCCTCGCTTCCCCGCCGACTGCCAGCGAGGCGGTAGTTGCTATCTCACCTGGCGCCCGCTGTGCCCACTTCTTGCGACTTCCGTGCCTCACCGCCTGACCGTTTTCTCGAGCCCCTTCCCTGCCTCTGGGCCCCAGTGCTTATCCGCTCGGTCCACCACAAGGGCAGCAACAGGTGGGAAAGAGGGACAAAACAAACAGGTGATTTGACAAAAAAAAAAAAAAGCAAGACCAAAAAGGAATGATAAATATGACCATATACGAGGATCCCCGTTCGGCGATGTGGGCGGGTTTTAACCCGACCGCCGAAAAGTTCGAGAAGGAAATGGAGCGTTGGCGAGGTTCCGCTTTTTGGTTTCCAAATGTTGCACAGGGGCAAAGACTCCTCACATTTTCGACAGGCTTCTTCTCCCTGGTGGACCGTTATCATGTTTTTTTGTCGTCTCTCCCAGACCCATGCCCTGTCTTTTGATTCCCCGCCCTTTTTTTTTTTTCGTCGTGGCGCGGCGGTTAACACTGGGTAGAACTCCAATCTGGCTACCACGGTTGTGCACGCGGAAACATGGCCTTGGGCCCCGAGGCCGCCGCCGTCGAGGGGCGATGCCACAGCAAAGAAGGCAGGCTAGGGAGACGCCGGCCGGATGCGACATGGGTGCGGCAGGGCGTGGCAGCGAGCGAGCGATGAAGGGATTATTATGCCCGCGTCGTACATGGCGCTATGTCCAACGGGAGCGTACAGCAGAGGCGGCCCTTCTCGTTGGGCCGGCTGTGGAGCGTTTGCCCGAGGGATGGGGGTGGCGTTCATAACAATGGACAAGAAGGGAGAAGGCGAAAAGTCAAAGTCGCCCGAGAGCAGAAAGGAGAATAGAGGAATGGGAGCCGAAGAGAAGGGGGGGGGGAAGGAAAATGACGAGGGCTAACGCTTAGTTTCGCCAACCTACAACCAGGCAAGCGTGTTGTTATCCACGAAACGAGCGACACGGCATCTGTTCCAGCTCTTCTCTCGTCGTGCGTCGTGTGCGTGCCCGCCCAGCCAGCCCAGCCAGCCCAGCCAAGCCCAAAGTGGCATGTATGTACTGCTGGCCAGCAAGCAGCAGCAGCAGCAGCACGCGTGCGCTCCCACTTGCTACCCCCCCTTCGCAATCCTCGAGCTGCTGCCACCGCCACCACCATCACCGCAAGCCCAGGTTCCAACAAACCGGGCTCGGGCCTGCGTCCCCCGGCCGGGGTCGGAGACAGCTCTCTGGCGCTGTCAGATTGTCGGTCCCAGATGTCCGGAAAGGCCCAGGTCGCATAGTGCCGGGCGGCGATCTACAGACTGTGCGGGGCGCCTGGCTCCAAGTACCACGACTGGGCGGTGGGCCCCCCTAGTGCCAGGGCTGGGCCAGGGGGGGGGGTGTGCCGTTTGTGTGAGAGCCGCCCCATGCAGATCTGCCTCCCAAGCAGCTTGTTCGCTCTGCAGCTTGGAACAACCTAGCAGACCTCGTCAAAGGATCAGCCTGGCTGGCCTGGATTTTATTGTATTTTTTCGATTTTTCGATTTTCCGTTTTCCCCGTCTGTCCCGCTCGTTCTAATTATCGCGGTGTCTTTTTTCGATTGAATTTTTATTCTCCGCGGACATGTCTGTTCTTTTTATCTATTTTATTGTTTTGTTCCCTATGTGCATTTATTCCTTTTGGCAAGGACGCTGCTGGCCACCGCCGTTTCACTCCAATAAAAAGAAAGCAGGTATGGCCCTGCTTAAAACACCTACCCTCCTCTCTCTCCCACTCCCTTCCGGCCAATAGCATTTTATACAGCTCCTGCCCTCCTGACAGTCCGTCCCATACCTCCACGTCCCGCCCTGTCGACTTCTGCATGGGGAACAACCGTCACGCACTAATAGCCCTCTCGCTTGCACACACCTCTGTCTCCGCTTCGTGCCCCTTGGCCTCCTTCACCGTCTCCCTCCGTTTTGCGCAACAACCAGGGGCCAGGTCATAGGGCGTCACCGTATCTCCCGCTTGTTCGGAGCCTTTGTTTTTTTGCCTACCGGGTGCTTGTTGGTTGTTACATCACCTCGCGTTTGGTTGGCCTTGTTTGCCCACCCCGGGTGCGCATGTTACGTGCTTGTGGTGATCACAAGCCCTGCTTCCCTCCCTACCCACCGAGCGCTCTCTGACCGTTCCACACGGCCGTCTCGCACTCCCCACCTATAATAAATCAACTCGGCACGCCTCCTTGCTCGGACACCTCGTGGAACCCTTCTTAAGCGGCCGAGCACCCACTCCCTTCGAGAAGGATATTATCTTAGTCTCCTTAGCCTCCAAGGCGGCGCCTGTGAACAAACCCTCAATCCATCCTCGCCAAGTGCAGACTCACAGACATCCAACGCTGTAGTATCAAGCTTGCTCGTTCCCTCTTATTCTTTCTCACCCTCTCGTCCGCTGGACCTCCTCCCACATCGTACCTCGTCGTCCTCTTCCGCTCTGCTCTACCCTCACCGGCGTCCACTCCACCTAGCCGCTGTCCGGGTGGTTGTCAGGGGACGTATCGAAATCAGAACCAGCAAGAAGTCGTTGTCCTTCACTTCACCATGTCGAGGAGAAGTGGCCCATTGGGGCGGGGCGCTGCCTCCCCCAGGTCGAGGAATCTCCCACCCTTTCCCACAAGACAGATGTTTGTTCTCGGTACGTGATCGGCCTCAACCACTTGCGTCGCAGGACTCTCGGGGCTGACACCCAACCAACCATCAAGCTCTCTGTCGGATATGTGAACCGATTGCGTTCATGGGCATCTTCCCCTACATCTACAAGATGGTGGAGAAATTCCAGGTGACCGACGACAAAAGCCAGATCGCCCTCTACGCCGGCATGGTCACCTCGGCATTCACATTAGCCGAGTTCTCCACGGGTGTGCTCTGGGGAAGGTTAAGCGACAAGATCGGCAGGAAACCCGTCCTGCTCAGCGGTCTCGCGGGCACCGCGCTGAGCGTGCTAATCTTCGGCTTCTCCCCCAACCTCTGGGTTGCGCTCCTCGCTAGGGCTCTCAGCGGTCTGCTCAACGGGTGAGTTGATGCCACGCTCGATTCGGCCTCCCTTTGGAGAACCGAGACTGACAGTGTCTTGTTTGGCAGAAACATTGGTGTCTTGCAGACCACGGTGGCTGAGCTGGTCAAAGTCAAGGAGCATCAACGTAAGTTTCGGAACACTTGGACTGCCCCGTAAAATCTCGTGAGCTTCGGGTCTAACGAGATGCCATTTTACAGCCCGCGCATACACCATCATGCCAATTGTGTGGTGTCTTGGGTAAGTTGCCAGCCCTGGCCACGTTGGGACGCGGAGCCCGTTTTGCCATTTTCCGGAACTCGGGCTTACACGCGGAAACAGGTCGATCATTGGACCAATCATTGGTGGAGCGCTGGCCGAGCCATGCGAAACGCTCCCGAGCCTGTTCCCCCGGGGCAGCATCTGGGAGAAGTTCCCGTACCTGCTCCCGAACCTGTTCAGCGCCATTGCCGTCTTCCTCGGGGTGATCATCGGAATCCTGTTCCTCGAGGAGACCCACGAGGAGAAGAGGCTCAACAGGGACCGCGGCGTTGAGCTTGGCAAGTACCTGCTTGGCCTGCTGCCCTGGAATCGTGAGAGACGCGTCTCGACCACCGGAAAGGGCGATTCCCAGCCGCTCCTTATGGACACGACCGAGTTCCTGCCCGGCTACCAGACGAACGAGAACTCTCCCCAGCTTGTTGCCCGCGACCTGCCCGAAGCCCTCGATCTGCCGCCCATCTCGGCCCCGCCGCTGCCGAGAGCACCAGCCGGCACCATTTTCACCCGGCCCGTGGTGCTCAACATCGTGTCATATGGCATCCTGGCCTTGTAAGAGCGCACCTTACCAAACCCTTGCCACGAACCCACACCCTCCTGATAGTCCCCCGCACTCTATTGCGAGGCCGACACGCTGACAATGACTTGCCGCAGCCACACCATGACGTACGATCAGCTCCTGCCCGTCTTCCTCAGCACGGAACCGCAGAACCAGCCGATCCACCTCCCCTTCAAGTTCTCGGACGGGTTCGGCTACAAGACGACGACGGTCGGAATTGTCATGTCGGTCCAGGGCGGCTACGCCATGCTCTCGACCATGGTCCTCTTCCCCTGGGCGGTGCGCAAGATGGGCCCGCTCCGGCTGTTCCAGTTCCTGGCGCTGTCGTACTTCATGCTGTACCTCCTGACGCCCTACATCGTGCTGCTCCCCGAGGAGAACTACCTGCGCGCCATCGGCATCTTCGTCGCCATCGTGTGGAAGTGCACCTACTCGACCATGGCGTACCCGAGCAACGCCATCCTGCTGACCAACTCGGCCCCGACGTCACTCTCGCTCGGCACCATCAACGGCGTCGCCGCCTCGACGGCCAGCCTGTCGCGCGCCTTCGGCCCCACCATCTCGGGCATGCTCTACGCCGCCGGCCTCAAGACGGGCTTCTCGGGCCTGCCCTGGTGGTGCAGCGGCGTCGTCACCATCGCGGGCGCCTTCATCAGCCTCCAGATCACCGAGGTCCCCGGCCGCATGGACGAGAAGAAGCCGACCGACGTCGAGTCCGCGCCCCTGCTGGACGACGACAACGACGATGACGAGCTAGAGTCGGATAGGCGTTGCTGAACGAGCTAGCTAGCTAGCGGGAGAGAGAGAGAGAGAGAGAGAACCGGCACTTTCGGATATTTCTCACCTGGTTCCCCACACGCCTAGCGACTTTCCCTTTTTCCGCATTCATGCGCATTTAGCTCTGGAGCCGGCGAGCTCGGCTAACGATGCCTGTCTCCATGGACGTGGGTCTGCTTTTTTTTTTTCCCCTGCTGGCTTGGCTGGCTCGTGTGACGCCCTTTCTGCTTTTCCGCTTGGCCTCGACTCCACAGACCGCAGAGACTCTTTTGGGGGGACAATCCTCATTTCGGCGCCACACGCGGCTTCCCACCCGGCGGCGCGCGGCCCACTTGGCGCAACCAAAAAGCCTGGCAACGGAACGCAACCGCGGGGGAGCCAAAAAAAGCAGGAGCAAGCATTCACTACCACGCCACCATCAACGCACTTTTGCTTTTTTCCCTGTTAGGCCTTCCTGCTTTTTCTCGTTTGGGCCGTCTTCCGATTTCACACCCTGGATCCGATCCGGGCGGGTGCGGCTGATGTGTCTCCCCATCCTCGCTATCCTCTTTTGGGCTCACTTTAGCTTCGGGTTTTGTCACTTCCTTCCTCTCTGTTTGTGTTTCTTCCACCCCCCTCGTCTCTTCATCATTTTCTTTTTTTTTTTACTTGGGAAAGATGGAGTACTGTGCATACGTAAAGAGCTGGGCTCGGACACATTTCAAGGGCATTTTCTGGTAGTTGGGAAAGAAAGGGTTTCTTGGGTTTTGTACTTCTCCTATCCCTGTTGCTTGTCGTATTTTTTTCTTTTTTTTTCCGCGTTCGAGATACCTTGTTTCCTTTTGCTTGTCCTGTTTCCTTTTTTTCTCTGTTATCGTTACCCTTGTTCTTCTGTTCCGCGCGGCTCGCTCGGTGTTAGCTCCCTTGAGCCTGCCCTCCGCGACGCCTAGCTCCCCCATCTTACTCGTTTTAGACGAACCGAAGCCATTTGTGGCTCGCGAGGCCTCTAGGCCACCACCCCAGCAAGAAAGACAAAAAACAGGATGGATACCCCCCCAGATTTTGTTTTCCTATTGTCATCTTTTTTACTATTTTTTATCAATAATCTTCCCCCTTGTATTTTTGCGCCATGGATGGCTTGGGAAGATGTTATGTACTTGGACCTTGAACGGGCTTTTATGTTCTTACCAAACGCTCTTCCTTTCTCATGATTGTCACGTCTCCCATACCTTGGTCTAGTTTTGCATTACAATAACGCTATATCCTCCATCGCCTGGCCACATTGGTTACATCGTGCTACGGAACCCGGTACACCACTTCCATCTGCTGAACACGGCACAGTTAGCAACTCCTAACCTGACCGGTCTCGGCATTGGCGGGGATAGTCGATTGTTGGCGTGTCTTTTTTTTTTGTTTATATTTTTCACCGTATCGCCGTATCGTCGTATCGCCGGCCGTGTGAGCCGTTTGTCGGTGGACACGGGTTCCTGCGAGTAAACCGGGGCGTTGGTTGGGCGGTCTGGCCGGTTGTGCATACATACCTAGGTACGCATCCGCATCTGAACTTGGCATAAAGGAAGCCACGTGGAAGGATGTCCTACATGGCCTTTTTTATGTACGTATCCAAGCGGCATGTCCTGTTTGGCCCTCCCACGTCCCTCACGGCACTTATGCACTTGTCGGCGGCGCTCGAAGGTTGTTTTGGCGTATGCAGCTAATGTGAGCGAGGGTCGTCCAAAGGTTAAAATACTATAGGCTCTAAAACCCCCACGTCCGGCTTTCCGGCTCCCACCGGGCAGGCGGCTCCGTTGCCTCGGTCGCGTCGGTCGCATCCCCTTTCGGCGATAGCTGCTGCTGCTGAGACGCAGGCGGCAGTTGGGGGGTAACTGGGGGTGTGGAAGATTGGAGGCGGCGTACCTTGCTTGGATCAGCGAGCTAAAAGCCATGTCGAACCCATGGATGGCGGGGGAAGGGAGCGTACCATTCCTAAAATTAGCCGCAAAAAAAAAAAGGACCAAACGACACGAGATTTGCGGTCTCTTGGGACATGGTTCAAGATGGCGGCCTTTGCTCCCATTCTTTCGCTCTGGTTGGTTCAGACGCGCGATTCAGACCCTGACCGGCCTGGCTGCCGCCATTCGCCATTCGGCCGCATTTTTTTTTACCAGCCCGCGGGTGGGTTTCTTGTCAAAGATGCCGGACGGGGAGCCGGGACCCATTTGCGATGGCAGGCGTGGCCCCTCATTCGCCAACCACCTCTTATCCAGGCATCATGAGTGGATGAGGGCACTGCCAGGGCTGGCTGGGTTGGGACAGCTGAGAGCGGGCAGGTGGCATCGGGCAGCCGATCAGTTCCGTCGTCGCGGAGAAGGAGCGCCCTGCCCCAGCTTTTTAGCCTCCCTTTTTTTCTGTGGTCCTTTTCTCTTTGCTGTCGCGAATGACAAAGCCACCATCACAACTCAGGACCAGATATATTATCACCTACCTGCATTAAATCCGCACGAGACAATAGAGGTTGGCGTGGGTTTTTGCGCGCCGTGAGATTTGAGCCCTTCCTCGGCTTCCACCCTAACCAAAAGTTCTGCCCAAGGATCTAGCTCGACCCCTGCTTGTCTTACCCTGCCCCATATCTCCCTCTCTTTATTGCTCGCCCCCTGCAACGAGGCTTTCCCCTCCCAACGCGCGCGGCATCTCCGCTTCTGCTTCTGACCTAGCCGGCCACACGCATCCCCCCCCAAAAAAAACCAGACGAGGAGCCAGGCCATACCGCACGCCCGTATTGTCCCATTGTCCATCGCACAGCGCCATTCTTCACCCTCAATTGGACGCCCTCTCTGCTGGGAGGGATTAGCAAAGGGGAAAAAGCAAAGAAGCAGGGGTGCCCCGAGCTCCCGTGCGGGACATCGATGGGACCGAAAACACGCCCCAGCGCGCGGAGACGAAGCCAGCGAAAGAGACGAGAGAGCTTGGGCCAGGCTGCTGCTGCTGCTGCTGCTGCTGGTGGTGCTGGCGATTTGAGAAATTGGATTTGCCGCCAGCCGCCCGCCCTGTCTGTCTTATCCTCGGCTCTTCCTGACTGCTGCTGCGGTGTGCCGTTTCCCGTTCGTTTAGCGTTTGCGCCGCCGCCGTTCTGATTTGGACTGGTTTTTTTTTCTTATCCGTCCGAGTGCAAGGGGAGAAGACGAAAAAAGGCGCCTCTCCAATGCTGCGGCGGCAGTCACCGTCCGTCCCATCCCTACCCGCACTATACCACCTCACAGTCACAGCAGCAGCACCCGAGAGCGGCCGCTGCTCCCTTCAGACGCTTGACGTCCAAGGTTGCTCTCGCTAGCCCCAACCGCCCCTTTTGACAGCTCCCTGGTCGCCCTGATTGCCCTAGTCCATCCAACCACCCCACATTCGCATTCGCCAGGTCCAGTGTAGCCCATCAATACCCGACACTGCCGCCGGCCCGTTTTCCGGCTGGTCTCGGGTTCGGAGCAAGTGGAGAACTTTTTTTTCTCTAGCTTCTCGTTCCTCATCGCGGTGCCGCTCGCGAGCCCGCCTGGACCGGACGGAGCGCGTGCGTTCCCGCTGCCGACCAGGAGAGCGACGACTTGCACAGCTAGCCTAGTCGAATAGCGCTGCCCCGAATTCACCATGTTGCCGGCGCCGCCTCCCCAGCAGTCGCAGGCGCAGGCGCACAATGCGCACGCGCACGCGCCGCCCTCGCCCCGGCAACACCCGGCCAAACGGCGCCGCCCGTCCTCGCCGTCCGACACTAAGGATTCGCCCCCGGCGTCCGCTTCGGCCTCAGTGTCGGCCGCCGGCGGCCCCGTCTCGCCGTCCAGCGAGGGCTTCCGCGCCCAGGACGAGCTGGCGGCCGCCGGCCCAGCCGCGAGCATGAAGGTGGGACAGAGCAGCAACTTCCGCAACGTGAGCGCCTGCAACCGCTGTCGCCTGCGCAAGAACCGCTGCGACCAGAGGCTGCCCAGCTGTCTCAGCTGCGCAAAGGCCAACACGTCCTGTGTCGGCTACGACCCCATCACCAAGAAGGAGATCCCCCGGAGCTACGTCTTCTACCTCGAGACGCGCATCGAGCAGCTCGAGGCTCTCCTGCAAGCAAACAACATCCCCGTTCCTGATGCCAGCGATCTCAAGCCCTGCTCTCGCGTGTCGGCGAACGGGTCGAGTGCTGGTGGCTCGCCCGGGGACGCTGCCCGTCGGAGCCAGCCTGACGCCTATGAAGCCGCCGCCGCCGTGTCTACGGGGATAAGCAACGCCGGCCCCGGCTCGCAGGGCAACGGCGACGGGCCATCGGGGCTGCAGAGGCTCGTTTCCAAGACGGCCGTCCCCGGGGCGTCTAACCCGCGCTACCTGGGCTCGACCGCTGGCGTTTCGTTCGCGCGCATCGTCTTTGCAGCCGTGCAATCGTCCGTCTCGGACCAAAAGTCTAGCTCAGACAAGGGTGGCGTCAAGCCGTATCGGCCCTCGCCCGCGAGTTCGTCGGGCCAGCAACCCGCAACCTCGATGAGGGACTCCTTTTTTGGCCTGCACACCAAACCGACCATCCACCCCGCCACGTTTCCTGACAAGCAGCTGGGCCTTCGGCTGGTCAACCTGTATTTCCAGCACGCGAACCCCCAGATACCCGTCCTTCACCGCAACGACTTTATGGAGATGTTTGAGAGAGCCTACGAGGAGGGGCGACAGCGCACGCCCAAGGAGCAGTACATGCTCAACATGGTCTTTGCCATCGGCGGTGGCATAATACTGGCCGACTCGAAGAAGGCGTCGACCCGGTCGGCCCCTGGCGAAACGGCCGACGGCTCTAAGCAGTCTCAACCCGAGGAGTA
Source organism: Gaeumannomyces tritici R3-111a-1 (assembly GCF_000145635.1). Classification (NCBI taxonomy): domain Eukaryota; kingdom Fungi; phylum Ascomycota; class Sordariomycetes; order Magnaporthales; family Magnaporthaceae; genus Gaeumannomyces; species Gaeumannomyces tritici. The sequence goes on along the minus strand of NW_008804548.1, from coordinate 3,217,999 downwards.
CCACGCCAGCGCCATCATCCACCTCGAGGCTTGTCTCAGCACTAGCGGCGGCGGCCTGGAGGAGCTCCAGGCGGTGCTTTTGCTGGCAAACTTTGCGCTTCTGAGACCGGTTCCTCCGGGCCTGTGGTACATCATTGGTGTCGCCATCCGACTGGCCATAGATCTCGGACTTCATTTCGAAGATGGCAAGGACCCCCATGCAGGCCTCGGCGAGGGTGAAGGCGATGGAGATGAGCTGGCAGGGCGCGAGCGTGGACGTCGGGAGTACGTGCGGGACCTCAGGCGCAGGCTGTGGTGGTGCACGTACTCGCTAGACAGGCTGGTGAGCATGTGCGTTGGGCGGCCGTTCGGTATCTCGGACCAGATAATCACGACCGAGTTCCCGTCGCTCCTCGAGGACGAGTTTATCACGCAGAACGGCTTCGTCGAGCCCCCTCCCGAGCGGATCGAGCCGAGCTCAAAGCTTGTGGGTGAGCATTACTTCCGGCTCAGACTGTTGCAGTCTGAGATCCTGCAAGTGCTGCAGTTCCAGCAGGCCCAGCTGGTGCGAGCTCAGGGGCAGAACCGCGACAATCCCTACATGCACACGGATCTGCCGTCGCCGTTCCTGGTGCGTCACGAAACGTTCCGGTCATGGCGCATCGATATCGACAGGCGGCTCTACGACTGGAAGCAATCGGCGCCCAGGCAGGAGCGCACCGGGGTTGACTTCTCGACGGACTTCCTGGACCTCAACTACTGGCAGGCCATCATCATGCTCTACCGGCAGAGTCTCAGCGTCCCGGCCATGTTTGAGGGCGAATACCACATCTCCAAGGAGATTAACAGCCCCAACGTGTACAGCGGCGAGCTGCGCGAGGACGAGGACCGCGTCTATCTCAAGGTTGCCGAGGCCGGGCAGAAGATACTCCGGCTCTACCGCACCCTGCACGTGGCCGGCGTCGTCAACTACACGTACCTCGCCACCCACCACATGTTCATGGCCGGGATATCGTACCTCTACGCCATCTGGCACTCGCCCATTGTGCGGAGTCGACTGGTATGTCTACCTCTCTCAAGGGCCCACCGCGACATGTGCTGTATGCTGACAACGACACAACGCGCTGCACCTAAAGACGATGGATGAGGTGGACTTCACCATCCTGGCCGCAAACTCTGTCTTCACCGATCTGAGCGACAAGTGCCCACCTGCAGAATCATGCAAGGATGCCTTTGATAGAACTGCGAAGGCGACTATAAAGATGGCAGCCTCGACAGGCGGGTTCGGGGCGGCTGCCATGGCGCCGGCCAGGGGGCATAGGCATCACCATCAGAATCACAGCTCCAGACACAGCTCAGAGGTTGCAAACAAAGGATCGGACTGGGCGGCACAGAGCGAGTCGTCGGCGTCAGCAAGAAGCCACCACCAGATGCCACGCCCCCAGCGCTCATTGGAACAGGGCGCCTCCTCGATTGGCTTCCCCGCCAACGCATCGCCCCCGCTCCAGACGCACGGCATCCCGCAGTTCCGCCATCCTGGAGAGGTCAAGACGGACCCAGACCTTATGCTGATGCAATCCATGGCCGCGCCGCCGCCGCCACCACCACCACCACGCAGCACGGCCAGCGGGTCCGATGCTGCGGCATCACCTGACTCGACGGCTGTGACGGACCCAGGGGTACTCCCATCGCCCGTGTTTGTGCAGCAGCAGCAGCAGCAGCAGCAGCAGCAACCACAACAACAACTGCAGCAGCACGCATCCGCATCGCCATCGGGCTCGGCTGCAGTCCTGGTCAACTCGCCCGGCTCGGCAACGTCACGGACAACCAGGTCTGTGGGTAATATGGAGAACTACCAGCAGCAACAGCAGAGGCGGCGGCATCAGCACCCGCAACAGGCGCCTCAGTCTGCGCCGGCATTCACACCGGGTGCGCTGAACTTTGCAGAGATGCAAGGCATGGACTTCATGCAGGGACTTGCGGCAGCGGCGCCACAGGACCTCGTCGCCGCAGGTATACCCGGGATGACCGGCCCTGATACGCAGATGGACCTTGGGTTCGGCCTCGGGTGGGAGGGCATGCACCACGACTTCAACGACGGCGGCCAGCAGGTGGACCTCTTTGAAGGTTTCTTCTTTGGAGGTCAGCAGGGCGGTTCAGGGGGCGGCATGTGAGTCAGATTTCCGATCAAGGCGATCATGCACAACCAGATTTGAGACATGAGACATGGTCACTACTGTTACGGGGGATTGATTTACGAAGATACATATCACGACATACGCCAAAAGCACTTGTTTATTTCTGGACGACGGTAGGAGGCGGTTGCACACCTTGTTGGATCTCATTTTGGCATCTCATGCCAACAGCCAGACGGGACTGGATTGTACGACGATGCAACGGGGGCATGGACGGATACGATACCACGGCGGTCTCTTCGGAGACGCCACGAGAACACCACTCAGATTTTACGCTCCACACAGGTGAGCACGCCAGCCCAGTCCAGGTTGGCTGGGCCGGCACTTGGCAATGCTTTGGCCATCAACTAGCTAGCCACCTGCTGTTGCGACAGTTTTTTTGAATAGAAGTTTTCTTCTTCTTGAACCATGTGAGTGCAATCTTGCCCGGATCTGTGCCGCTCTTTGCTTTTTCCACGAGCTGGAAAGGCCAAGACTTGGCAAAATGTTGCGGGGCTGTTGTTGTTCACGGCGAAAGACATGCATACACGCCCAAGAGGCGATGAGAAGGGTAACAACTATGATGGCCATTGTTTAGGTCGTCTTGAGGCTGTGCAACCATGCCTGGCCTGTTCCCTTCCCGCCTGTTCCTTGTCCTCTTTCGTCTGCACACGTCCTTGGCGCATACCTGAATGTCCAGACACCCCTCCCACCCTGCCTGCATGTTCTTTCCGGACATTTCTTTTTGGGGGGCAAGCTGAGGTTGAACAGCATGACGGTGGCTACACGAGTTGTGTTACCACATCAAGACCATGGTCCGAGACCTGGGCCTTCCCTCTCGTGGTCGGGTATTCTTGTGAGTCGGCGACTACCAGCGGAGGCAGGAGGCCAGATGCTGTGCCATCCGTCACCAGCGGCTGTCGTGGAATAGTAGCTGGGCCCACCTCACCACATCCCCCCCACCCCCAGTCGGCCTAGTCGTTCCGTCCGGCCGGCGCCATGCGTGTGCGCCCTGGGCACGACACTCGTATATGGGTGGTATACCTGGTTACCTAGGTGGGTATGCATGGCTGCCCGGTATACGCGAGGGTTTGATACGTACGCAATATCCAGTTTTTTTTTTCGTTTCTTTTTGCTTTTCCATCTTTTCTTCAGCCGAGTCGCCTTTACATACGACCGAGAGAGAGAGAGAGAGGTGGCGTGGGAATAGCGGGTGTCTGCGCATTTGGCCCCCGCAGTGAGAAAATAGAAGAAATGCAAAATAATAAGATTGGCTGGCGAACCTTGTGATATGCGATGAGTCTACCAAGACTTCAAGATGAACACCCTGCCGGGTGGGAGCGGCAAAGCCAACCCACCACCCCCATCCCATCGACCTGACTCGAGACTCGTCGGCGAGGCGGCCTTGGCTGTCAGCCTCCCCATCGGGCAGAGGCGACGTGGCAGGCCCCTGGCGGCAGGCAAGCGGGCAAGGGAGCTGAAACGGAGCAAGAATGGAATAAGCAAAAAAAAAGGGCAGAAAGGGCATGAAAAAAAAATCTCTTCCCTGTCACGCGCCCCCTACCTCGACGTATATCAAAGGCTCGTTATTATGCAACCCACCACCAACCTTGCTCCCCCCCAATACGAACCACACGCACGCCATCCTTCTGTCCAGACTTATATACCCTGCCCCATACCTTATTATAGCACCGATAATGACGATGACGACGACGACGACGCCCCTCAGATCTCCACCAAAAAGATTCCCCGCCGCTAGCCCCGACCCCGAGCTACCTCGGCCCCCTTCGGCGATGGCGCCCAAGGTCCGTCGCCGGGGAGGGGCACGGCCCGGACCCGGCCGACGGTGATCCGGCCCGACCCGAACCAGCGCGGCGTTTTACGATGTTGTCGCCCCCGTATTTTTAGCAAACCACCGAGCCAGCGGGGCACCCAGCACCCTGGAACCAACACTCCTGCTCTAGCTGGTACTCCCTGCCATACTCGTCATTGCCCCCGGAAGGCGGCGCGAAAAAGGTCGTTGACCACCAGTGACGTGGGCTTGTACTGCTCGAATAAACACTTGGTAAACTCCCAGTATTTTGGGAAGAATCCCGAAATCTCCCAGTCGACGATGCCGGTGATCGTCCAGCCGCGCGTGCCGTCCTGCAGCAGGACGTAGTCGAGCAGCACGTTGCCGGCGTTGAGCCCGGCATGGGTGAAGCACACCGCGTGGCCGGCCCGGGCCGGGTCGTCGGCGACCTGGAGGCCCCCGCCTGTTGAACTCGGCCTCATCCTCGAACGGACCACCCTTTTCTCCCCCCCCTCCTCTGGTTATATATACAACAGAGCTTCTTATCTACTCCGATTATGGCCGGGCACGTGATTCCAAAAGCTCATATCGCGCTTCTCCCGATCGACGGGGTCTGGGTGCTGTGCTCTGGTATCACTTCCCCTAGGCCATGGAATCCGCAAGTGGGTATTTGTGTTGAGTGACATGCAAGGACTGACACATACGACCATACCCACTGGAATATACGGGATCCCGTCCGCTCTCCCCTA
>NW_008804548.1:3186994-3212836 GCF_000145635.1 Gaeumannomyces tritici R3-111a-1 | reverse complement strand
CAAACCAGTGAGGGCCGAACTAGTACTCAGGTGGGTGACCACTGGGGAATCCTCGGTGTTGTATGTTTTTGCCTCCCATCCGCCTTCCTGTATGCAGACCATGTATGTGAACCTCTCTTGAAATGGGCGCATTTGGCAATGACATACGATTGACGAGATGCAAAATCAGTATTCGATTCATATTTCCCTGGCCAGCGATTTCTGCGAATCCCCGTCTTGTGCCAAACCGATCGCCATTACCGAAACCCTTCCCACAAAAAGGGTTCTTTGAAGCTGCCCATTCTCTGCGAAGTGGCCTGCCTAATGCCGGCCACTAATTACAGACGTTCGTGAGGCGTGCCGCAGTCATAGCATAGCTTTGCTACACCCATCCCCTCCGGCCGGTCGAGAACTCTATTCGCCTCATCCATCTCGTCCAAGTTCCATTCTGCTATGGTATGGGTCCGTATCTTCTCATAGAGAAACGGATTTCGTTGCATAGTGTCGTCCGGGATGTCGCTATTCCTGATATCAACGCAGCGCAGCGGAATACCCCTTGCTTTTAGCTCCTGGATCTTCTTTTCCTTGCGATCCAAGATGGCGAGGCTGAGCATAAGAACCTCGAACTGCACTAGCTCGGGCATCTTCCGGTCCAAGTGCTGCCGTTGCGGCGGCGGCGGCGGGGTGATGTAGAAAGGCCTCTCTGTAGAGACATGTTAGTATCATGGCTTCACCGTGGCAGTACGGGTACAGGTGGAAAAGTTGGTACCTTTGGTGTAGAAATTGGGGACAGGCCCCAAACTTTTGAGCCATCTGACAAGGCTCTGCTCTTTGGGCTGTCTCGGTTTCAGGGACAGGAGGTGGGCCGCGATGGGCAGCTCGAAGCCGGGAAACAGCGACGCGATGTTGCGCACGATGTTCTTTTCCTCGTCCGGCCCCAGGTTTGGAGGAAGGAGCCCGTTGATTGTCGACAGCCAGCACGTGCGCCTATCCAGAACCCACCTCGCCCACCGGAGCTTCCCTTCCCGATCGCGATTCTCGTCCAGCTCTGGCATCAAGTCCAGCAGACCACGATCGACCATGTCCTGCGCCGACACGACAGTGGACCTCCCCCCGATCCTGAGCGCCCCCTGGGACAGGTACTCGCCAAAGTAGAGACGGCCGCCCCCCCGCCTGTCGACCCCTCGCCAGTTCTGCAGGTCGTCCCGGAGCTCGCGGTGGTGGCGGGCGTAGTGGTCGATAAGATACATGTCTCGGACGAACACGCCGGGTGGGAGGCCGTCGGTGCGCACGATGCACAGCCGGATATCTGCAGGGGCGGGCATTTCGTCGTGGTCGGGGTCTTTGGCGAGATAGAACATGTAGCGGAGGGCAAAGAGTAGCGAGCTTGTCCACGACACCAGGTTCCACCGCTCGCGATTGTGCACTTTCCAGTTGAGCTGTTCGTAAAGAGAAGTGGCCGCCTCCTCGCAGTCAAGCGAGAGGAAATCCTGCTGGCTGTGCGTGGGGGCATCCGGCCTGTGGTCGAGGGAAGCGTCCAGCGAGAGAGCCCAACTGTTGGTGTTGTCGAGCTTCGCGGCGAGATGGGGTGTAAGGACCCGAAAGAGGAAAGGGGGTACGTCGCTGAGCCCTTTGAGAATGGAATTCTGGGTTGTATCATTGGGCCTGAAAGGTAGGTAGTCCGGCCGCAACTCAGCCTCTGTCGAGACTGTGAGGGACTGGATGTTTTGGACGAGATCGTCGATGGAGGAACTCATTGTGATGTGGGTAACTTTGGATGCTGGAGACTCGTGAGGTTGAGGCACTCGAGTCCCCCTTCTGTCAACACTTGAGGAGGAGGACCTGGGCTTTTATCCGAATTCTAGGGTGAGCAAAGTTCGGTAAACTACTCGATTGTGTGCTGCGACTGTCTAGAATCTCTTGGCTGCGAAACAGGCAGCCCTTAAGCCTCGTTCAAGCTGTCACGCGCAGCACCTGTCTAGGCTGCCAGGCGGAACCAACACCCGCTGTGGGACCCAGGGCACACGTAGAGATATCCAGGGCTGACTGCCCGCCTTGGCATCAAATTGAATCTTACATGCTATTGGGCGGCAAGGATGGCTTGGTATGCCGGAGGCCCCCCCAAACGTGGGGAGGCGGTTCAATCAGCCTGGCCTGGAAACATGGCTGCCAACATCAATTTCCATCTAGGAGGCTGCCTCAGAACCCCTGCCAATATTCTCCTGTTTGCTTTTTGGTTCTGGGTCAATTCAGCAAAGTCGAAGGCAAAGCGGACCGGCGGCTGCATCTTGCCAGCTCCTTCCACCCAACCGCCAGAAACATCTAACCGGGTCTCATAGCCTGGGTAGCCAGTCGAACAGGCAGCAAACGACCCGGACAGCCCATAGACCGGCCGACCCGAGCACGCAAACCATGGCCCCGTCCCAGCTGTTAGGGATCACGTAGGGCAAAGAGGCAAGGCTGCAATAAGCACCAGGTTGATATGACTATCTAAAGGTGAGGAGTACAAGGAGGGAATGGGCGCGTTGCACCCATCCCACGCGCAACGTTTTCTCCAACCGTGGGTCCAGTGCACGGGCCCCCTGTCCGATCGGTCGCCACAGCGGCTCAGCGACTCCCCAGGCGCCATACAGGATTCGGTTTCGTCTGGCAGACAGCCTCTATCAGCTCCTTGATCACTTCGACACTCAGCCCAATGAGCCCCATCAAGTCAAGGTATCCTGGGGAAGTAGAGTTGACGAAAAGATTGAATTTCTCGTACCTTGCCCTTTCGTACGGGCTATCGAATCCAGGTAAAAATGATCTCAGCGTGGGGTGGACCTTGGAGGGGATGGCAACATCGTATAGTGCCCGGATAGCCAATGCCGCCCAGAGGAAGGTGCCCTGAAAGTTCTTGAAGAGATGCTATTCAACCCCAAACCTGGTTTGAGGGTCGTATCTTTTGCGAGCAGCCAAAGTTTCCACCTCGTGGTGCACGGAGGCTTTGACGGCAGCAGATACGGAGTCCTTGTTGAGCTCAAGGGATAGTCGGGAAATTTGTTCCGCAGTCCGCAGCCGTTCTTCGATATTGTAAAAGCTTCGGCTGGAAGCGATCCATTTAACTCTTGGGCAGGTGGATAAGATCGTGCACTCGTCAAGCGCATCGATGACAAGGAAGGCATGGGCGTCGCCCGAGTTCTGGACCAGGAGTGGGCGTCGAAGGATGTTAAGCAGAATTCCTTGGAGGGCATAGGTAACACTGGGGCCTTGGAAAAGCATCTCTTTGTCGTTGTCGAACCTTGCTCAGATGTGCCTGATAGCAGGGTGGCGGAGATTGACAAGAAGGTATATCAAACCGAGCAGCACAGCTATGGCGCTATTGATCCGGTCGTCGGCAGCCTGGCAAAGGAAGTAGGCTAGACACGCACCCGGGTTGATGGTCTTGCGCTCGTTGATAATCCCGCAAAGCAACATAGTCTTTCCCTTGCCTGGATCCCCCTTGATCCACAGCAAGCAAGCCTCATCTGTTGTGAGAATTCTCGGGGGCTGTATTTCACCACTGTCGTTAGCGAAACTTCTTTCGTTTTGGTATCACTAGCCGGATCGCGGAATGTCAACGCTTAGAGGACGTTGTTCTGAGCTCTGATAGCCGGGACAGAGAAGTTGGGTAGGTACCCAGGTACGGATCTGGGATGCGGACAAGGGGAGGAAACAAGCCTAGACCTCCAAGATGTCTTGCTACTTGCCTTGTGGTGCAAAATTAAACGTTCCCCCACTGACGCTCCCAAAGACATGCCCCCCTCCGGTGCTGTTCAGGGTGTTATTGTTGCCGATCTGGTTTTGCTGCGTGCCAGTGCCTGCAATCGAGATGCTTGTTCCTCTAGCCTCCAACATAGAATCAGGGATCGACTGCCCAGTTTCCTCAAGATCGGTCAGGGCCTGCTTCAGGAGGGACAGCTGCTGTTCGCGCGCGGTTGCAACTGAGCAGTGCGCCGCAAGACGGACCATCGCCTGGATGAGATCTTTGAGGAGGTCCTCAACGCGTCCTTTTTTCCCCCATCGGCGGACAATCGAGACGTACTTGTCGATCAAGGAGTTGGAATCGTCGACCTTGAGCTTCTCCGAGATCAGGCTGAGCTTGTCCACCTTTGGCTGGCATGACGCGGCGACCTTGTTGATCTCCTCGAGTCGAACAATAGTGGCAGTGCGGGCCTCCTCCTGGATCGTCTCGAGAGTGCCGATGATGATTGAGATTTTGGGTTCGACCTGCCGAAATATCACTGGGAGGTCGCGCATATCCTGGATGGACTTGTAGCCATCGCGCGCTGAAGTGCAGACGGCGACAACACTGGCAATAGTGCCAATGACGGCCTCGGCCCCGGACATGGCAAGTTATTGAAACCCGAAAAGAGGTAGGTATCGCAGGAATCACTCCATAGCAAAGTCGGAGTTACAGCAGAGCGAAAGGTTCAACGAGAGTTGAAAGCGGTAGCAAGAGGCCGAAACGAAAAGGGGTGCCGTGTTTGCGTACGGAAGAAACCACCCACCAGTTTCCAACAAAAAACCGCACAGGTTATATTTTTCCCCACCAAACTCTATAGCAAAAAAAACATCAAAACAACAGCTGGGCCCGGAAGGTAGGACCCAAAAGCAGCCGCATGCCAAGCCAACCTCCGGCTTGAGGTGCTTTAGCACCGCCTTGAATGGAATTGGAATCGCACAACCCTCCCAAGAACCATGTTCTTGCGAAAAAGGCTACTGAGCCATGCAGCCGAGCCCGTCCGCTTCCAAGTTGCTAAGATGGGAGAAACGCGAAAAGGGAAACAACCACGTCTTCAGTCTGTATCTTGACGACGGTTCGAAACTCGTCGCTGAGGTTCCATTCCAAATGTTTGGCCCTGCGCGGCTAATCACTAACTTCGAGGTTGGTACCATATCCTGTAGCGATCTGCTTTATTTCCCCCAAAAGATACAGCAGTGGAAGCTTACCCTTCTTCTCTTCGAGTTTTTGGGCAAGTTTGTTTGTCAGGCAGTTCCACGAAGCAACCTATCCTCTTCACGCCACCCGTTTCCTCCCCAAATGCGAAAAGATCCTGCCTTGGCGTGTTTGGGTCGTGCTATTGGGGGGAGTAAAAGCGCCACGAGCACATTGTACATTGTCCAAGGATAATGCACACCTATGGATTAAACACAAGTGGGTGTGTATGGTGGGGCGCAGCAAGCGGCTGTTGAATGGTAGGGAGCACTTGGTTGGCCGAGTGTATGCTGGGTGATCTAGAGGGCGATTCTCCAGCGCCGAGCTGGACCCTGGATACTGACCGTCACTCGGAACAATGATAAACACTATACACGTCTTCCATTATCCCCTGCCTCGTTCTATCTGATACAAGCCTAGGGCGGGCCACCATCTTGATACATCTGATATGTCATCACCTCCAGCTAACCATATAAATCGGAATAAAAGCAGCTTGCATCATCTCGCGCAATAACATGTGCTTCACGAGCGAGACCAGTTTGCTCCAACTAACAACCTTACAAAACATGCTTAGTCAGGAAAAGCAAACAAGAGACTTTTGGAAAGATGCTATTGGAAACAGAGCCGACAAGCAGCAGATGCAAGAATACAACACTCGTTAGTCCATCCTTGGTATGCAGTCGAATACTCGGGCAACCATCAAGACGCCAGTGACGACACCTTGTCAGGCTCAAGCAGCCCGCATCACCTTCTCATTGTCGCCGCTCGAATAGTCGTCCGTGCTGAAACGCACCATCTTCCTGGCCTCGCTCGCACTCGAGCTAGCACAGCCCGCCTTGGACGGGGCTTCAAAGGCGGCCTTCTTGTCGTTGGACCTCATGACGAGGACCGTGGCCGAGACGTCGTCGGGGCTCACCAGGTCAAAGTCCCCAATGAGGCTGCAGGCCGCCGGGGCCGGGCCGGCGATCTACTGCCGAGCAACAAACGGCGCCACGACGGCCGCCACGACGAGGGCGCACACGAACTGCAAGCACTGCACCGCGAGGGCGCCCGGCCACATCAGCACGAACATGACGAGCTCCTCCAGCGGGTAGACGTCGTCCTGGGACTTGATCATGTACCGCCGCGTCATGCCTGCCGCGGGCGGATATGCCTGGCTGCTGTCTGAGCAACCGCAGTCGATACTGTTGGAGTTGAGATCGTGACGTTAGCAGGCCAAGAGCGGCACGACAAAGCGGACATCTGTAGATGGTAAAAGGCACGAACCATCGGCTCCGACAGCAGTCTGACCCAAGCGGGCACGCGCAGCTATCCCTCCGTGAAGGCATCTTGATGCTCTGAACAGGGCCTACCGCCAGCTCGTGGGTGCTGCCCGAGCCCCCGGCGACGCCGAGCGGCCGGCCTGGGAGGGTCTCTACCCCTTTGCCCTTCAGGTCCGTGGGGGTGTCCGCGGGGGTGCCCGCGGCCGAGGAGAGGCTCTCCTCGTCGTCGCCGTCGTAGCTGAGCGGACGGCGCTTGCGGCCCTGATCGACATCCGAGGCTCTGGCGGGGCGGACCTCGTGGGGCCGGCCGTCCTTGTCGACGTCGACTGGCTGCATGTGCAAGACCACCATCCGCTTGACATCGGCGCTGCACAGCGGGATGAGGACGCGGAACGTCTGGCGGAGCAGCAGGACCACCTTGTTCTCGACCTTATCGAACGCTGGACGCGTGTAGAATGCGTCAGTATCGGTAGAGTTGCCCCGAGAGAGGGAAAGGCACAGAAGGCCACACCTCTGGCCTCGACGTGCACAATGCCCTCGGGCGATAGGGCCTTCTGGACGCGGTACAGGGCCTGGACCAGCCTGCGCGAGTTCCATCCCCGGATGCTGTAGATGCAGGCGTCCTTGTAGTCAAAGGCCGGGACCCGCAGGAACGGGTTGCTAAAGGTGCAGTCCTCGGAAAAGTAGCACTCGATGATGTGGTCTTGGTTGTTGGGCGTGCTGCTTAGGAGAATCTCCATGAACTCGGCGGTGAGCTTGTCTAAAGGGAGACGACGTGGCGTCTTGTCAGCGAAGATGCTCTTGCATCTTACAGAATGGCGTGTTGGGATAGGGGAGCTTGGCTTACTGGGTTTGTGGAAGCCACAGAGTGGCAACCTGGACGGTTGCATCAGTTGGGCCGACATGTTGAGAGCGGGCTTTTGCAGGGTCCGCGGTGGGAATAGAGTAGATGAAGCTATGTTAGCGAACACCTAGAGATGTACCAAGATGGGCGACGGTCAGCGAGGCAACTTGAACAAGCCGAGTTGAATGTCTGGTGGCCGCTCATCAGATGTTTGGGCTGGCAAACAAGAGCGAACACAAACGGAACCCAAGTCTCTCGCTCTGTGAGAAGCTCCATCCAGTCAAGCACCTGCCTCTCGAAAGAGGGACGCATCAGGTCTGACATGCACCTGCCTGGGGATGCTTGGCAGGAGCGACTTCTGTATGGGGTTGACATGACATGACATGACGAAGCCTAGGAAAGGAGGCAAGGAGATGCGATTCTACTCCTTCCTAGATGGAGCCCTTCTACGCCAGATGCCCTGCATCTTCTGGAGAACCCCTCAACCCAAGACACCGTCCATTTGCAAACGGAAAAAACAAGCCAAGTATAGAAGAGTAACAAACAGGGTCAGAACTAGGCAAAGTATACAGTAAAACCAACCATGATTCTTTGACACATGACAGGGTAAAACGTAAAGGCGTAGTATCCAAGAAAAGTAGTATGCAAAAAGATAGTATCCAAGAAGCAGACAACAACCCAACCCAACCCAGCCCAATCCAAAAAAAAAAAAACCAACATCGCCCACCCCCAATCCACACTACCTCCTCCTCGAGACGCTCCTCTCCCTCTGCTCGTAGTAGATCCTCTCGCCCGTCATGCCCGAACCCCTCCTGCTCCGCCTGCGGGGCGGCGGCGAGCGCTCCTCGATGACCACCACCTCGTCCTCCTCGTCGGCGCTGTCGTCGCTGTCCATGGGCACGATGCGGGGGCCGGGGACGGGGATGCCGCGCTCGGGGAGGCTGCTGCCGGCCGACATGCGGCGGGCCCGCGCCGTGCGCGTCGACTCCTCCACCACGACCCGCTCCACGTGCGGCGGCGGCGGCGGCCTGCCCATACCTCCACCACCACCTAGGGCCGACATCTCGCCGTCATCCAGTATGATGGGCCCCCGGGCCGTCGTCGAGGTGCGCACCTCGACCGTCGACCCGCGCCGGCGGCTGTGGTGGCGGCTGCTGCGGTGGGCGCTCTGGGAGGAGCGACGGCGCGCCGCCGCCGCCGACGCGTGGCGGTGCCGCGACGACTTGCGCACCTCGACGACGGACGCGGTGCCGCCGTAGGAGGAGGTGGCGTCGGTGACGGCGCGCGGCGCGTTGCCCATGTTGATGCACACGTACACGAGCCACAGCACCAGCAGGAACCCGGCCAGCGACCCCAGCGTGATACCCACCACCGCCCCCGGCTCCGGCCCCGCCGTGTGGTAGCCCCCCGGGACGGTGCTCGTCGTGGCCGCGAACTGCCGCGCCGCGAGCGCCCGCGTCGGCGGGTCCGCGTCGCTGCCGGTCGTGGTTGGTGATAGGAGGCTGAGGGGGAGCGGCGCGGGGACGGAGATGAGGAGCGAGCGGGGTGACGGTTTGTTGTTGTCGTCGTGGCTGTTGTTGTCGAGGAGAGCGTCGCTGGCGCGCCGGACGACCGTGCCGACGAGCTGACGCGCCGCCGTGGCGAGGTTGGGCGGGATTAGGGGCGCCATGGGCGGTGTGCTCGGCTGCTGGGCGATTGATTTGGGACTCGATCGGCTCTCGAGGTTCGGGTATTGGGGAAGTCTGTCGCCGCGATGGCTTTCTTTGGTGTTTTCCACGGCTGTTGCTTTTTTTTCCCTTCCTTTTTCAGACGAACGATAAAAAGGGGTATAGTCGGCTGCTCCCGAGCAGCTGCCAGACAGACGTCGTTCGAGCTTGCAGGGACTGTCCCGACGGGCGGCTGTCCCGATCAGATATTGAACCGATCAGATTGCTGTCCCGTCTTCTGGGCGACAGCAGGCTGGCGGCTTGTCAGAAGCAAAAGAAAAGGGTTCTAGCAAGGTTGGTTGGGGTTGCCGCGGCGGCGGTACGTGCTCTGGCACTCCGCTCTGGGCGCCGCAATCTGGCCGACTGGGGCAAGTGGGGTTTGTGTAGTCTGTGTGTCTCGTCCTGTGCCCTGTAGGGACGAAGTGACTGGTCTTGAGTCTGGTCCTAGGCCTGGGTAGAATGCTGGCCATCACTCGTGGCACATGTCCAGCTCTTCCTTGCGCGATGCGCCTACAGCACACCATCGAGCTAGGCTCTCTCAACAGCCAGACCGGCGACCTGATCGGCCCGCGTCTGAGGCTTGAGGCCGACTACTGCAGCAGACAGCCTCAAGAGCGCGACAGGGGTCTGCATCGATTGGGTGGCCGGCCGACGACGTTGCTTCCAGGGTGCGCCTAGTGGGGCCAGCTGCATCTGACCAGGGTGCTGCTGGTCCAGCCCATCTCACAAAGACTTCTTCTAGCATGCATAGAGCGGTACGAGGGGAACACAATGCATACACAGTAATAGCCTGACAAACACGGCCAGGTTAATTCCAACGGCTGCCCAGCCCTCACACAAACCCACGAATGCCTCTCATGCCACTGCTCTTCTTCTCCTTCTTTTCAGCCTCGTCCTTTTTCTTTTCCTTCTTATCCTTGCGCATCAGATTTTGCACGCCGCCTGCGAGATGCTGTTAGCAGAAGCCCCACTGATAGACCCGAGACCGAGACCGTAGATGAAGCCAATAAACAAACGTACCTCTACCGTAGTAGCGCTCCCCCTGCGGGCTGTTGCCGCTCGTCGTCGACGGGCTGCCGACGCCGCCCTGGGCCGGCGGCGGCGTCGACGGCCTGCGGATGGCCATGCTGGCCGACGACGCGCCCGAGCCGATGCTGCCCTGCTGCGACGTCCCGAGGCTCTCGGGGTCCGACATGCCCCGCTGCATCCACGCCGCGCGCTGGCTACCAAAGGACCGGCCCACGATGGCCGACACCTCGGCGTCAGCGTCGGCCGAGCCCGTCACACCGTCGCGCCCCGCCCGCGTGTTCTGCGCCCGGTCGAGCAGCTGCGCTTGCAGCACCGTGTACTTGCGCATCAGCTGCCCGTACTGCTTCTGCAGCTCCGCCTGTTTGGCCCGGCTCGCCGCGAGCGCGCTCTCGAACGTGGCCATCACCTCGTCGCTCTCGCCCCCGCCCCTCCCACCGCGCCCGCCTCCATTGAGCGCCGAGGCCAGCTCCGTGTTCAGAACCATCATGTGCGACTCGTAGTGGTCCTGCGTCGCCTGCAGCTCGCCCTGCAGCGACTGCACCTGCATCGCCAGCACTTCTGCCCGCTGCTCCGCCGCCGACGCCTCGGCGAGCTTGATCTCCGTCTCGAGCTGCCTTGCCTGGTAGTCCCGCTCCGAGGCCGTCAGCCGCTCCACCACCCCGCGCAGCCTGCCCAGCTCCGCCATGTCCACGTCGATGGACTGCATCGTCTGCTTCGCGTTGATCTCTTTGACCTCGAAATCACAAACCAGCGCCCGCAGCTTCTCGCACTCTTCCCTCGCGTAATCGAGCTCACGCTTCAGTGAGTCCATCTCCGCATTCCGCTTCTTTTGTTCCTCCCTCAGCGTCTTGAGCTTGGCCGAGAGATCTGCCTCCCACTTCTTGGCGAGCGTCCGGCTCCTCTCCGAGTCCTTCCTCACCTGAAGCTCGGCCCGTTTTGCGTTTTCGACCTGGCTCCTCAGATTGCGGTTGTTGATGATCAGGCTCTGCGTTTCCGCCTCGGTCGCCGCCTCCTTCATGTGGCACCGCCGCAGCTCGCCGATATGCGCCATGTGCTGCTGCTTCATGTATCGCTCAAAGTTGAGGTCGTTGTTGAGCACCATGATCTGTCGCCGGAGCCGCGCCACCTCACCGCCGTTTTCCGTCACGGCAAGCGGCAATCGTATTGCCGATTGCGCCTGAGGCACCGTGGTGCTGAACGGCCGCTCCGAGATCGACTCTTGGTGGCTCAATGCTAGAGACGGGACGCTGTCGTTGGTGAGAGACTGCCCAATGTTGGACTTCATAACCTTGTTCGAGTGAATCATCTCCTGGAGCTGCGTCTGGGATGGCGATAGCACCATGAGCGGATGCAGCGTCGGACTGTCCACGCTAGTATCACGCACCCTGAGCTCCAGCGACTCCTTCCTCGACAGGTGGCTAGACTGAGAGTTCTGCCTCATCACAGTAGAGTTTGCTCGACTGCCTGCCGACGATTCCACGGTCACCGACTGCCCATGCCTCCAGCTCGTGTTAAACGGCCCCTGCGGCGGTGACAAGACTACCGAGCTACTCAGCAAAGCTCCTCCAGAACTGCTCCTGTCGGCCTCGTCCCCACCATAGGGGCTGGTGTCACCCCCAAGGGGCGTCGAAGAGACCGCGTTTTCCGGCACCGGGCCGTTTGCTACGCACAGGGCCATGCATTCGGCTACAACAACTGCCGGCTCGCTCTTGATCCACCGTCCAAAGTCTGTCTTCTCCGAGTCGATCGTGAGGCTGTAGAAGTTGGGGTGGAGAAGGTGCATTTGGCGGAACTTTTCCGACCTATGCCGGATCTCGGACGGCTGCACCTCGATGTCGTCGGGGTTCGGGGCGTTGGCGTGGCGGAGGTAACGCTGGGGTTTTCGGATGTAGTCCATGAAGTTTATCGGGTAAAGCCCATAAAGAAGCGTAAAGTACTCCAAGAGTTGGGGGATTTCCACGTCTTCTGACTCGGGCGAGAACCTGACGGTTTCCCACTGATCTCCATCTCCAGCCGGAATGCCAGGAGAGGAAAGATTTGTTTCCGGTGATCTCTCCCTGTCCCAGAACAGCAGTCTGGCGTAGATGTTAAAAAGAGTGGGTAAGTATGGCACGAGAGCGCTCGGTAGATGAGGTAGCAGCATGGTGAGCGCCGTCAGGGCGAGAGATACGACCGTGGTTGACGTGTCGTGTTGGAGGCATGTTATGATATTGTCCAAGAGTGGCGTTTGTGCAACCAGGTGCAAGTGAGGCGGCTGCATCCTCACAAACTCGCAAAGTAGCGATATGCACCTTGCCCTCGACTCTCTTTTGAGGAAGCGCGCATTCAGAGTTTCAAAAAGGAGCTGGCGAGAATGCCTTGGTCAGCAAATCATTGTCGTGGGAGCTCCCGTACACATCCTGAATCAGCCGTTCCTGTTCTCATACCTTGGGCTGCTTCTTCCCCCAAGTGACAAGTGTTTGGCGGATCATTCTTTCTTTAAAGATAATCGAGGGTTCGCCGGACTGGGCAGCAACATCGGCAAAGCCTATCCAGCGGTCGAGTGAGCGCACCAGCATCAACTTCAACCCTTCAGAGTCGTCTAACTTGGACGCAAGCGTAGACTCGATAACAGAAAGCGTCTCTCCCGCCAGGTCCTTCTCCTGCCAGACGGACTCGAGGACATCGTCATTAAGGATCTCGAACCACTGGAGGGCCTTTGGGCCGGTGAAGAGGCTGGGGCGTAGGCTGCTCAGGATGCTGAGGAAGGCGGCAAACCGCGCGGGATGGCCGTGCACGAACCTCTGGTGCAGCTGCAGGAGCTCCTCCTGCAGGCGGTCGGCGGCAGGGTCATCTCGTCGGGGGTGCTTCTCGAGGTAGGCCTCGATAACCAACCCGAGGCCTTCTGGGAGCGGCAGGGTCGGGGAGGAGAGGAACGTGCTGATGGCCTTGACCAGATCTTTGACGGATCTGACGCCCAGGGAGATGTGTCAGATAAGACATTCCCTTTGCGACGGCGGGCTGATGCGAGGTGATAGGCGGGCACTGCCCGCGCAGAAACGGTTCAAGAGAAACCTGGGCCTTGCTGTTTCTTGTAACGCCCCGCCTGCTCGCCGCCAGCGCTACATGACGTAATCATAGACAGAGGAGAGACTCACGCTGTTGCTGACATTGCTGCTGGGGGTGTGGTCTTACCACTGCCTGCCCGCCTACAAGATAGTGTAGGTACTTGGTGGTATGCGACGACGTGTTCCCTGGCTCGTTGGAGCAGGACCGGCAGCTCCACACAAAGGCAACGATGGCATTTACACGAGGATGGGGCGCAAGGTCGAATCGAGTCACTGCGGGTCGGTGGCGCGACCCAGACGGCGGGATGAGATGGACGATCGCAAAGGACAGTATCAGGCAAGAGTTCAGGGGTCCGACGGCGTGGCCATCTCACATTGGGCTGGACGGCGGAACACGGCGCTCGACAGCCGCCACCTGATGTTTACTTTTTCCGTCCGTCTGGCGCGCGTGTGATGGCGGCTTCGCGCCAGTGCTTTTGAGCTGGTTCGGCAGCTCGAAGCTTGAGGTTGCACCTTCCAATGGTGGTCCTGCACGAGATGGGCTTGAGGAAACGCTAAATCATTGGCAAAAACGAATTCTGCCATTACGCAAGCGGGACAGGCGGGCAGGGGTGGGGCTGCGACAGGGGGCTGTGACTGGACCCTCGCAGGCCTGCACTGGCCTGCTTGGGCGGCGTCAACCCCGCAAATGCTGTGGGGCGGCTCCCGCAGCACAGGTCCCACCGGCGCCCCACAGTGAAGTCAGGAGAACTGAGGGGTTCAAGATGGCGCGCGATGGGGTGATGGTGGTAAGATGGCGCGGGAAGCAGAGACAGCTGGCCATTGACGCAGCCACGCAATTTTCCGGGCGGGGATCTCTGGCGAGATGATCTGGGCAGGCACGGCCGGCTTCAGCTTCGAACCTGCCATCCCTCCCAACAGCTGCCTCGTTTCATCGCTCAGGTACGTGCCCGCGGTGCCTCAGCTGCTGTTAGCTCACAGCGTCCAACAATGGGTCAATAGGTCAATGACACGGCTTCCCTCAATTCCCATCCCACCCATTTCACCCCCGCCTTGTACCTTAGGTAGCACGTAGTACCTGCCCCTTGGTCACCCGCTGAATGCCGGGCGTTGGATGGAGCACAATGGATGAGCAATGGATGGAGCAATGAATGGAGCAATCGTTTCAGGCCACAACTCTAGCAAGCTCTCGACCCCCAGCCATCCACACACATCACGTCCGCGTTAGGCAATAGCTTGCTGCTCCCGGTACCAGGGCGTGCTTGGCCAGAGGTGGGGTCAGGCATTGAGGTGCTGCAGCGAGAGGGCGCAGGGAGAGCAACGTGACCGGGCGGCACCAGGTTGACGCTTCATATATCAGCCTAGGGACTCCCTCCCCCTCAGCTGTCCTCATTAAGCTTCCCCTCTTCTTCATTTCCCTCTCCCCCATTGCCACCCTCATCGTCGCAAAAAGCCAGGTAACTTCCATCCCGTGTGCCTGCTCCCACACAATTGACCATCCGCACCACCACCATTTAGCCCATTGCTCCCTCCGTCCTTCATCGCACCGGAACCGACACCTCTGTAAGGGAATAGCAACAAACAGGTTTCGTCGTCCACCAAGACCTCAACACCCACACAATTCTTCACCATGGCACACAAGACATCTGCAATCCAGGGCGAGGAGCCTGTCGAGGTGCTCTTCGCCCTTCAGAACAAGTTCGACCTGCTGGACCTGGCTGGTCCCGTAGCGGCCATGAAGGCGGCGCTTCATGACAAGAATGACCCGAGTACGAGCCCACACGTTTTCCCACATTCCTCCCTCAATACGCCGCTCTCAATTCTCCGCAGTCGTTATGCAAGGCTG
Organism: Gaeumannomyces tritici R3-111a-1; assembly: GCF_000145635.1. NCBI lineage: Eukaryota > Fungi > Ascomycota > Sordariomycetes > Magnaporthales > Magnaporthaceae > Gaeumannomyces > Gaeumannomyces tritici. The sequence goes on along the minus strand of NW_008804548.1, from coordinate 3,198,169 downwards.
AGGGCTAGTGGCACTGAAGCTAACATGCACGCCTTCCTGCCCTCTAGACACTACGGCCTTCGAGATCACGCTGGCTTCGGCCGAGTCCACGGTCCTTTCCGACCAGGGCGTCATCATCAACTCCCAGATCACCTTCAAGGAGGCACACGAGCGCCTCAAGGACTTTGACGTTCTCGTCATCGTCGGCGGCGACTCCGACAATGTCATAAAGACCAAGGCCGAGCCCCTCAGCCTGATCACCAAGTTCTCCGAGATCCAAAAGGAGGACCCCGCCCGCGAGCGCACCGTCCTGTCCATCTGCACAGGCTCGCTCTTCCTCGCCCAAGAGGGCATCCTCGCCGGCCTCTCGGGCACCACCCACCCAGACTTTATGACGGCGTTTGAGAACCTGTGCAGCCACGCGGCCGTCAGGAACCTTGCCGAGCGGACCGACGTCATCGAGGACGCGCGATACGTCGTCAACAACCTTCGGTTCGATCTCGGAGACGAGGACGAGAACCCCTACGTCCACCGCAAGACGGACAAGGCCGACGGCCGCCGCCCGTCCAATGCCCGGTACGAAGACTTTTTTTTTCTTGCATGCATGTTTAGCCGAGGATACAAAAGACTGACACTTTCGCCCCGCAAATTACAGCAAGGGCAGCATGTCCTTCAAGAGCTCCGGCCGCCGCGAGTCCATCACGCGTCGCGCCGCGATGCGCCTGGGAGGTCTCCGGGTCATCACGAGCGGGGGAAACAGCGCTGGCATTGATGCGGCCTTGTATCTTGTCAGCGCGCTTGTTTCGGACGAGGCCGCTGACGAGGCTGCTCGGGTGATGCAGTGGACCTGGACCAAGGGCGTCGTCATTGACGGCCTCGACGTCTAGAGGGGAGGACAGAGAACTCGGCCCGTGTGGAACAGGGCAATAGCCTGGTCATATGCTGGCTGGATAGTGAGTGTACAGAGAGAGAGCTGCGCGGGTTAAATGTGCGCCATACTCGACAATGAATAAAAAAGTAAAATGAAATGAAGCCACGCCATGTCTGGATTTCCGGTGCACCTGTGCTGTCGCCGTGCGGTTGGGGCCCATTTCCTTTTCTAATGAAGACGATTGCCAGAAAAACGGGCAGACATCACGTGTTTCCCCACGGCGGAGCTATCTGTCATGTGTCGGACGATGCTCGCGTGGGCTAAAACAGCTCCGCCAGCTCAAAGCGTCCAATCAACTCTTGGCAGAGGGCTGCTTGAACTTTTCTTGATAGCGCCCGCTCGACACCACGCCGAGACCCAGGCCCCGACCCGGAGACGCCGAGCAAAACCTCTTGCGGCCCGGAAAGACACTCCGCGCCAGGCCAATTGCACGAACACGGGCCTAGTTAGAAACTTTGCCAACCCGTTTGGTCCCTTTTCTTCTTGTCAGAATCTCGACCCCGCTCGGCGCAAAATGTCGGCAGCAGCATCAACCTTGAAAGTAGCCACGGGCTACGGCGGCAAGCGGGTCTTTCTGTGAGCAACCCTCCCCTCCCTCTTGGCCCAAGTCTCGCTCTCCTCCTTTTGCCGCAAGAACGAAAAAAAAAAGAGTTGACTAACCAACCGGCGGCCGCGCGGGCAGACCGAACCACGTCATCACCTTCATCACGCCCAAGCCCCTCCAGCCGCCCAACTGGGCCACCTTCATCGTGCCGCTCAAGTTCAACAAGCTCGACCTCAAGGACTACCTGCGCAACGCGTACGGGGTCGAGGTCGGGAGGATACGGTCCTTCATCTCGGGCAAGCCGCTCGTCAAGCACAAGGAGTTTAGCGACGGGCGCGAGTCGGTGCCGGGCCAGACGCGGCGGCCCCGGTCCGAGAAGAAGATGATCGTCGAGCTCGCGGTGCCCTTTGTGTTCCCGTCGCCGCCCGAGGACCTGGCGCCGTGGGACAACGACATCTTCAAGGCGGTCCAGGCCATGTCCGAGGGCAACTCGGCCGAGGTCAAGGGCCTGCGCGACAACCGGCGCCGCCTCAACGTCGCCAACCGGCCCGTCACCAACAACCGCATCTCGCTCGCCAAGCAGGCCGAGGCCCTGCGCGCGCGCGGCGAGGCCTGGAGCAACGACTCGCCGCTGGACGACAAGTGGATCGAGGTCGAGAAGGATATCGAGCTGCCACCCGGCCAATGACATGTTCTTTACTCGTGACCTTGTGTATATTACATATTTTGTACGATGGATCCGGCCTGGCATCATAGCCTCTGTTCATGATTGTAGATCTCTTGCTATGGATCCACGCTCCTCTCCCATGGCAGGCCCCGCGTTTGTTTTTTCAAGCGCCCAGTGGCTGCGGTGTTGGAAACGCAAGACGTCGTCGCCCCAGCTCCACCAGCCGGCGACCAGGCTCCTGGCAAAGACCTCGAGTCCGCGGAAGCCCGGCTGGAGGACCCCCTGGAAGAGATGGCGCAGGTTGGGCTTGCGCGAGTGCACGTCCGGCACCGCGATCAGGACCCTCCTGTCCCACCCCGCGGGCAGCGTCCGCGACGACCCCCTCCTCCGCGCCACCAGCAGCGGCTCCCACGGCTTCCGGAACTCGGACTCGACGGGGAAGACGGGCTCGCCCCGCGACGTCACCTTGAGCCACGCCCACTCGCCGACGAGCTCGAGCCCCCACTCGTCCAGCAGGGAGGCCAGCACCTCGGCGAAGGCCGGCTTGTTGGTCACCCAGACCGCCACCAGGCCGTCGGGCGCGAGGTGGGCCGCCACCGGGACGAGCGACAACAGCCGCCGGACCTCGGCCGTGCCCGCCGCGAGGTTGTACCTGCCCCTCCCCTTCTTCCTGGCCGCGGACCTGTTTGGCCACGGCGGGTCCAGGACGATCAGGTCGAACGCGGGCGGCGCGCTCTCTACAAAGGCCTGCCGGGTCGCCTCGATACTGCCGAGGACGTAGTGTGATGCCGGCGGGAAGAAGTGCTCCTCTCCCGCCTCTGCCTCTGCCTCTGCCTCCTTTGGACCGCTTACCGTAGCCGTCGACAAAGCGGCCGCCTTCCGCTTCCGACTCGATCCAGGGTTGCAGCCGCCCTCAGCCGCACCGTCAGGGCCCGCGCCCCGACCAGACGGCTGCTGCAAGGCACGGGGCAGCAGCCAAGGCCCCGCGTGACCAGCCCGCACCTGGCCCAGGGCTCGCTCGACGGCGCACCGAGCCATCAGCTGCGCGACTTGGGCCGCGGCGCTGGGTAGCGCGTCATGGCGCGGGCGCTTGGGCTCCGGCAGCGAGAAGGGCGTGTGCGGCGGCTCTGTGGAGATGAGACAGCGGGTGTGGTGTGCTGTTTGTGATTTTGATACTGCTGGTTGCGCTCGACCGGGATCCTCACCCTGGCTCTCTTCGATGGACCGAGGCAGGTCGAGCAGGACGACGGTCCCGTCTTCGCTCCGGAACAGCACGGACGAGCTCATGTGCCACTACAGTGTTGGTAATATTGGTCAATGTCCGACAAGTCCGCGTTTTTTTTTTTTGCCAGTCACGAGGTCTCGTCCAGGGCTGGCTACGGTTACAAGGGGGCGCCCACTGAACGCCTCTGAAAGGCAGAAATCGCAGAATGCCATAATCGATTTGGTGAATGCGATGAACCGTGCGAGATTTTACGGCACAGCTCAATGTGCAGTGGGCACCCTCGCTCGGCAACGCTCGGCTCATGGCGGTTTTGCGGAGGGCGACCCACTTGGCACACGGTGCCTTCAGCGAATGGCATGGCGGTCCAGACCCCGAAAATCCAGCCGACGCCCCCCAGCGCCAGGGGGGTGCACATGGGCCACGAGCCTAGAAGATGACGTCCGCCGCCGTTGTGGCATTTCCGGAATCCGACCGAAACCATCACCTATTACCGATCGCGCCGTTCGAAATTCAAAGAGATTGATTGCCTTGCCTGGTTCTGTTGCATATTTGATCCTTTGTCCTGCTCCTCACACGCATCCGCCGTCCGATTATGCACCTAGCCCATCACCTCGGTCACAACAGGTAACGCGCAGTTTAGTCCCGCTTGACCGCCTTGGACAGCGATCGCCATCGCTAGAACCACGACACCAGCGAATCAAGTCGGTAGCGGAATGCCGCCGGCGCATGCAAGCCATCATGCCTCAATGCCGGGGATATCGCCGCACCAACCACGAGAGGATAGCGACGTCGTCCGCCCCATCGCCCGGCCCCTGACAAGGAAAACGGACAAGCAGAGCTTCGAATATGTCTGGCGCTCCGGTGTCGCTGGCGGCCTTGCCGGCTGTGCTGTATGTTATCTTGGCGGCGAGAAAGAAGGGGGAGAAGGAGCTGCGTCGACGTACCGGCAAGACTAACAAGCCTATCACAAACACAACAGGGCAAGAGCGTGGTCGCCCCCCTCGACCGTGTCAAGATCCTATTCCAGTCCAACAACCCGCACTTTGCAAAGTACTCGGGCTCGTGGGCCGGCGTGGCGCAGTCGATCCGCCTCATCTACGGCCAGGACGGGCCCGCCGGCCTGTTCCGCGGCCACTCGGCCACGCTGATCCGCATCTTCCCATACGCTGCCATCAAGTTCCTAGCCTACGAGCAAATCCGGTCCGTCGTCATCCCGGACCACAATCACGAGACGCCGCTGCGCCGCCTCGTCAGCGGCTCCCTGGCCGGCGTCACGTCCGTCTTCTTCACGTACCCGCTCGAGGTGGTGCGCGTGCGCCTCGCCTTCGAGACCAAGCGCGAGGGCCGCTCGTCCCTGACCGACATCTGCCGCAAGATCTACCATGAGCACCCCGTGGCGCCACCGCCGCCGCCACACCCCCATGGTGTCGCCGGCGCGGTAGATGCGGCCCTAGCGGCAGCCTTGCCCAGACCGCGCGGCGGGCTGGCCAACTTCTACAGGGGCTTCTCGCCCACCATGCTCGGCATGCTGCCGTACGCGGGCACGTCGTTCCTGACGCACGACACGTGCGGCGACCTGCTGCGCCACCCGCGCGTGGCCGAGTGGACTACGCTCCCAGGGGGCGAGCAGCAGCAGCAGCGCGGCGGTGGTGGCCACCGCAGGCGCGCCCCGCTGCGGTCCTGGGCCGAGCTCCTGGCCGGCGGCGTGGCCGGCCTGGTCTCGCAGACGGTGTCGTACCCGCTCGAGATCATCCGCAGGCGCATGCAGGTCGGCGGCGCCGTGGGCGACGGCCGCAGGCTGCGCATCGCCGAAACGGCCGCCATCATCATGAAGGAGAGGGGCGTGCGCGGCTTCTTTGTGGGGCTGACCATCGGCTACGCAAAGGTTGTGCCCATGGCCGCCGTGGCGTTTTACACGTATGAAAAGAGCAAGACCCTGCTTGGGATCTAGCGAGGGAGACATCGTTTCTATATCTGTGGCTTGCTTTCTTCTTCTCCATGCCCCCAGACACATCTGGTCTCTTTCTCTTTTTTTCTTTCTTGATATCACGGTGGCATTCTCCTGGATTTCGATACCTTTATATACACGGGACAACATGGTTCCAAGGAGGGGTACATTGGGCGCTCACGATGGCGGCGATTCTCTGGCAGTATCACATAGAAGGCAGTATGAATCTATCGACATTTATTTCTTGTGATTGATGGTCTCGGGAGATGATGACGTAGGGTCCAGTGTCCCGAGTACCCACCTGCCTCTTTCCCTTCCAGCCTGGGAGGCAGCTACGATGGCTCGCAACCTTCTTTGTTCGGCATCTAAAAAGAACGGACGCGGGAATGCCAAGGTGAAATGATGCCGCTAAATAGACGATGAGCGACCACCATTATCGGTGATCAGGGATTAGCAAGGGAAGTGGTCTGCACCGACCTTGACGGAGTACCGGTATGTGTATGTATTATTTGAAATCTAATATTACCTGTCATCAAGCCTCTTCTATATCGCCCACATACCACCTACCGACCTACCTAGGTACTCACCCCCCACCCACCTCCTGCAGCCTCAGCTATACCTGACCTTCAGCGAGCGCCACAGCCACCACGAACGCACAGCATCCCTTGCCCCGACTACCTAATCGACACCACCATCCGAAGCTTCACCACCTGTAATGATACCACAACAAGCAGCCGTCGTCGCTAGGCAAAATCCGTCGGCCAACTAGAGCACCACCACCACCGCGCTAGCTACTACCGCGACTGGGGCTCGAGGGCGGCAGCACAGGGCTTGGGAGGGCCCTGGAACAGACAGCACGCCGTCCCCGAAGCAGCAGCAGCCGCAAAAATGCAGAGGCCGATTGTGGGCAGGTCCTCCAGCGAAGGCGTTCAACCACGCGCACCCCCGGGCAAGCCAGTACCCCTACCAGACGGACTATCGCCGGCGCCGCCCTCTCCGCCTACCCCGCCTTTGCCAGCACGTTCGTCGAGGCGGCCGCCTCCCTCGACGAGGACACATACCAGCACCAGCGTCGCATCTGACACGGCACAGGCCGGGGTGACGGTCGCGGGCGGAGACAACTCTTCATCTCAGGACCCACCGCGCCCGCCGCGGGAGGGGATGGAGTGGGTGTGGATGCCGGCGGGCTACTGGGCAGAGCGGCCGTCGTAGGTGGCGGCCGAGTTCATGTTCCGGTCGTCTTCGGCGTGGAGGCTCGGCCACAGATCGTCGCGGTCCGCCAGGTCGTCCCTACGGACAGAACCCGACATGACCAGCCTTACCGGCGAGGGAGCGTTGCTGCCGTCCACACCCGAGGTGCCGCCCTTGCAAGTGACGCCGTCGACGACGAGGGCGGCCCCGACGATGGCACTGACGCCGTTCATGTCGGAGCAGGCACACATTGCCGCCCTGCAGAAGGGGACGCCTCGGCCCGACGCCGTGCTGCAGCGCGCCGGGCGCCTGTCGACCGAGGACGAGGGGGGCTGGTCCTGGGAGACCGGCCGAGGGCCGCCCCAGTCGGCCGTATCGCCAGGCAGCGGCGGTCCTCGCAGCGGATATTCGCAGCGGTCGGATAAGGTCACCCCGGGCGTGTCGGGCGCCACTTCCGCCAAGACTGTCAACACGCCGAAATCTGTCGTCTCGGTGGGCTTCAAGACCAGAGCGCGGGCGGAAGCATCGCCTGGGTCCCCCGAGAAGAAGCGTGGCAGCAGCTGGGGTTTTGTCAAATTTGCGGGCAAGAGCCCGGTCCCTGAGCACGGCAGCCCTGCTAATGGCAAGAGCAGCAGCCGCGGAGGCGACCAGAGAAGGCAGCAAAAGAACCAGACAGGCAGCCGTCCGCGCCGGGTCAGTTTTGACACGGATCCAATCACGGACTACTTCCCGCCGCACTCGGGGCCAAGGGCGGCAAGGAAAGAAGACGCCGGCGTGCAGGTGGGAAGCGAGCTCATGGACATGGCCGTTGACGACAAAATGAGCACTCGCCCGTGGAAGTCGCTCGGGATGGCAGCGAGGAGAAAATCAACAGCATCGGCGTCGAACTTACGATCGAACATATCGGCCAGGTTCAGCAAGGCCATCAAGAGACTCTCTCGGCCGGGCCGCATGCTCCGAAAGCCTAAGCCCCCTTCTCCAATTCCTCCAGGGGTCACGCTCGCCGCCATTAACAACGGGCTCGCCAACGAGAGGCGTCCGGCACAAGAGTTTGACCCGGTTTTCCCTGGAGGAGTAAGGACTTAGATCCTCCTCTAAGCCCAAGCCCAAACCAGCTGATTTATATACATAGGCTAACCTTTGATTCAGGAGGCCGAGCGCATACCAACGCCCCAGCTCGTCGAGGACCGTTCTGGGAAGCGGCGGTCCCGCATGTTCGACCTGAACCGCGTCAGCGAGAAGCTTCTCAAGGGGGGGCACGAGCTGGTGCGGGAGGCGGACGGGGGTAAGATGGCCGCAGAAGCGGCAGCTCTCAAAGGAGTACCCGAGGACGACAAGGACCCGGCGCCGCCACCCACGAAGCCCACGCCTCAGGAAGCAGCAGGGCCCTCGGACGAGCAGCTGGCAATGCTGCTGGCGCCCGAGGTGCGCAAGCGGCTGGAGGAGGAACGGACGGAGGCCGGGCGCAACATCAAGACGATCCCGATCAACCAGGAGCTGTCGTCTCGAGTGCGCGAGTTCGACTTTCACATGGCGCCGCACAAGCCAGGCGCCAAGGTGTGTCCCCTGACGACGGGCGAGGGCATATGCGTGGTAGGTCCAGGCTGTTCTTTTTCTTTGTGGCTCGGCTCAGTTGATAACATGCGCGTCGCTGACCAGCCCTTTTCGCGACGCGACAGTACCATGGCAGGAGGACGGCGCCAGTGGTGGAGGAGGAGTCTGAGACATGTTCGGAGAGCACGTCTGAAATGTCGGAGGAGCAGCAGGGCCCGGCGACAGCATGAGGCAGGGGTTACATTGCGTTGGATTATCAATAGAGGAATAAAAACTAGAGTGAGGCATCAATTCGAACAATACCTGCTTATTGGAATCCACGAGGTTGATGTCGGAAGAAGCTGCGTGAGGTGGCCCAAGCTCCCGATTGACTCGCTGCAGGGATTCTGGATTTCAACCGACCGGCTGCTGGAACAAGGTAGGTAGCACAGGTACCTGGTAGAGTTATCTGTGATGAACCTTTTCAACATTCAACACGCTCAGCTTTGACCTCGCTCGACCACATTTACGGCCAGCCTCGACCCAATCCGCCTCGACACGGCGACCTAATTGTCGGCAGCCTTCATAGGTCCCTACCTACCCGACCGCCGCATTCCCTGCTAGCCGGATAAAGGCTGCCGTGGCCGCGCCAAGCGCGCACACACAGCTCCGAAACCGACGCCCGCCGCCATGGCGCCAGCCGATCAAGACCCCCTCCTGCTGCTGCGGCAGGCCATCGCGTCTGGGTCGACGGTCCTGCCGACAACAGCCGCGGAGCCGTCGGCGGGCGGCGGCGGCGGCGCAGCGGCGCCCGAGGCGAGCCTGTCGCAGGCGACGCACATGCACTTTGGCCTGCCGTCGGGCGCCGTTTCGGTCGCCATCGACGCGCCCACGCGCCTCATCTCGGGCGACAGCCCCGTCGACCTGCGGTCCATCTACTTTGCCTGGCTCAACCGCGAGGCCAGCGTGACGCAGTACATCGAGGACGCGAACCGGCTCAACGAGGAGCTGCAGCAGGCGGCGGCGGCGGACAAGTCGCAGACGACGACGACGACGCCCGTGCGCATCTACGAGTTCTCGAAAAAGGTCGACCTCACCACCTGGCTCGAGGGCACCAACGACAGGAACGAGCTGATCAAGCCCCTGGCCGAGGACGAGGCTGCGGCCACGGCTGCGGCCGCGGCGGCCGGCAGCGCGTCAAAGGGCGGTGCCGCCGCCCCGGCCGGCGCGGCCTCGGGCAGGTCGGGGAGGGGCACCATGGACCCGAGGCTGGCCGTGGTCTACAGCGGCGAGCGCCGCATGGGCGACCACAACACGGCGCTGCGGGGTATCAAGCCCACGGTGAGCAGACGCGCTCTCTCTCTCTCTCCCTTTGAGCTGTTATGCGGCTAGGATTACGACATACTAACAACTCCGTTGCCACCCTCCCTTTCCCAGGACTTCTCGCACGTCCGCAAGCTCGCAGCGCCCTTCATGATCAAAAAGTCGTCGTCGGGTCAGCACCCGTCCTCGGGCGTCGGGCCGGGCGGGCAGGCGCTCCCGCTCAACCAGAAGCCGCAGCGGCGGCCGGACCCCATCATCCTGCTCTCGCCCTCGGCGTCGTCGCTGCTGCGCATGTCCAACATCAAGTCCTTCCTCGAGGCGGGTCGGTACAGCCCGCCCGACCACAGCTCGACGGCGTCGATGCTGCACATATCCCGCACCATGCGCGATATCGACCCGGCCAGGCCCATGCGCTTCATCCTCGTCGAGGGCCCGGAGCAGTTCAAGCCCGAGCACTGGAACCGGGTCGTGGCCGTCTTCACGACGGGTCAGGCCTGGCAGTTCAAGAACTACCGCTGGCCCCAGCCGGCGGACCTATTCCGCCACGTCGCGGGGGTCTACGTCGGCTGGAGGGACCAGCCGCCGCCCGAGACGGTCCGCGCCTGGGGCCACCGCGTCCAGGTGCATGCTATCGACAAGTACCGCGAGCCGCCGACTGCCACCGCCGCCGCCGGGCTTCACAACCAGGCTGACAACAGTCGCTTCAGGGACAGGGAGGTGGTCGAGAGCATCTGGAAGGGCATCGAGGCCAACATGCGCTCCAAGGGCTGGCAGAGGGACTCGGGCCCGACGACAGTCTAGCACGAGTTCCCTTTTTTTTCTTTTTTTTATCCTTCTTCTTGCAGAAAGCAGCTAATCTACACAGCCCTTTTTCAAAATTATATTTTATGTTCTTTTTTTTTGTCTTATCCTCGAAGGCGTATCTAGAGGATGACCCAGGTGTCATCGTTATTTAGCGGCTGCGACCAGAAAAGATTGGGTTGGGGGGTCCGGCGTTTGGTTTGCTAGGATGACATCTTCTTTTGCACTCGGGGATGCTTTTATTTTGCATGGGAGAACAAAACTGTTTCTTTTCCAGTCTTGTGTACGATCAAAGTTGCTACCATTGCACAGGCAGCGGGAGTTTAAAGAACAAAAACTGCACCATGGTTCCCGTCCATCCATGCCTTGGACTCTCTCCAGGGTGGCTTCCTCACGATGACGCCAGCAGCGCTTTTGCGACAATCTCGTCGACCGACTCCTCCCTGACGCCGAGCAGTTCATTGTCCGACTCCTCCCTCGACGCGACGAAGCACCGCCGCCGCGCCCCTTCCTCCTCCTCCTCCTCACTTTCCTCCATGTACAGCTGCGCGACGGCCAAGTCGAGCGTCCAGCCGGACACGCCGTCGCGCCGCTTGGCCCGGCCCCTCTCGCGCACGCCGGCCGCGCTGGCCTCGCGCACCTCCCACTCCCCGGCGGCGGCGGTGGCGGCCCGAAACGCGGCCAGCAGCTCGCGCTGGCACGTCTGGGCCGACCGCACGCGCACGTGGCGGTTCGCCGTCGCGTCGGGCCGCCGCAGCACGCCCGCCACGGCGCGCCCGATGCCCTCCAGCGTCGTGCCCGTGAACTGGCGCGCGCCGCCGTCGTAGAGCGTCGCCGTCTTGGCTGGGACGTCGAAGCCCATGGCGGTGGGGAACTTTGCGAGGGCCTGTTGCATGCACACATCATCACCCCGTCTCAGTCAGCTCCATCATGACACGACCGCAACAGAAGGGTAAAAAAAACACCACCACCGCCATCCACCCACCCAGTCGATCGGCAGCCCGACAGATACCCCCGTCCACGTGAAGCCCGG
>NW_008804548.1:3182980-3186782 GCF_000145635.1 Gaeumannomyces tritici R3-111a-1 | reverse complement strand
CCGGTTGCGCCGCGACGGCGCCCGGCCCCAGGGCGCAGACGGCCGCGTCGTGGCCCGTCAGCAGCGCCCGCAGCTGGCCGCCGTCGTCGTCCGAGTAGCTGTCGTCGGTGGTGCGGAGGACGCGCACGGATGGTGCGAGGGAGGACGGCGTCGAGGACGAGGCGCGCGTTATGGCCGTCACGTCGAAGCCGGCTTCGAGGAGGGCGGCTGTTATGGGGGCGCCTAGGTTTCCGGATGCCTTTTTTTTTTGGGGCGGGGGGGGGGAGCGTGTTAGGGACATGAACGCCTGCCGAGAGCGGCGGTGGGGACCGGCCCGTGCCGGATGAGGAGGAGGAGGAGCAGTTGGTGGGTGGCGGGGATGGTTGAAGATGCCCGTGGTACTTACACCGAAAACAGCGACCTTCTTGATTGGAGACGACATGGGGGACGGGGATAGGGACATCTGGTGTTGTCTTTCACGAGGTGGTGTTTGGCTCGATGTCGCTCCTGCTTCGCCTGAATAGATTGGTATTGCCGAGATGGACACGTTAATAAGAATGACGTTCGAGTGCATGCTCGGCAATACATCGTTCCAAGATCTATCTATATATACAAAATAAAGCCATCGTGGAATGCGGAAACCCGCCAAAATCCAAATATTCGCATCCGCTGCCGGCGGAAGTCCGCCAGCGCCCAACTTCGGAGTCTCGGAATCCTACTAGAGTACTTCTACGCAGAACGCGGGACAGGCGAAGCAATTCAACCAGAAAAAATAAACGCTAAAAGATGAATAGAAAATGTCACATGTGCCTCCAGTTGCGTAACTAGGCGGGACGCTGGTGACCAGCAACCTGAAAGGAGACTAGGAAAAAAAATACCCATCCGTCCATCTCCACGTCGTCTCTTCTTCCCATGCAATACCAAGCTTCTAAAAAGTCGGTCGGGAGCGGGTCGAAAGAACACCATCTCTGCCAAGGCCGCCCGCCAGGGTTTCGGTGACTCGCTTCGAGCACATCCCATCGAACGATATTTAATTTTCGTTATTTCTCTGGGCGAGCACCACGCACCACGCAAGGCGGTGGGCTGGTTTGCCCATCGCACCCTTGTGCCTGACGACGGATGGGCCGGCCGCTCCCCCCCGCCCTTGCCCTCCCCTCCCCTTCATCTCGACCAGCTGCAATCGATCGGTAACAAGTCTACCGCATGAACATCGAGAGCCGGCAGGCAGATGCCGGGCGGGGGAGGGAGAATACGGTCGGCCGGCCAGCATGGTGCTGCCCACCGCTGCATGCAGCGCAGTCCGACACATCACATCGCAGGGTACCATGTGCCGTAGAAACCGCTGCTGTCCGCCTTCCCCCCCCCCCCCTTGTTCCTGTGTGTCAACCTTTTGAGACAAGTGGCCCGCCGCCGGGAGAGAGCGCCGCTGTTTCTCCTATCTGCGTGATTGCAGGACCCCTAGCGGCGCCTGGCCTGTGATGTGAGGGGAAACGAGGGTCGGCCTGCAGCGTGCGTGCATTGCGCTGCAGCAAGGGCGAGTGGGACGGGCGGTGAAATATACGACAAGGGTGGCATCGCGTTTACCTGCCCCAAGAAACAAGGGCGTTTGCTCCAGCCCTCCCCTTTATGCGTGTCTCATCGTTTTGACTGGCATGCTCACTCCTCCCTTCTCGGGCTCCTCTTCCGGTCACTCGACGCCTCCTTCCAGCAATAGGCCGCCGCCCCGACGCAGAAGACGGCCGCTATGATGACCCTGGGGTCCAGACGGCTGCGCTTCTTTGGCGGCTGCTGGTGTTGCTGCTCCCTCTTCCTCTCCAGGTCCTCGTCGTCGTCGTCGTAGTAGTAGTGGTGGTGGCCGCCGCGCCCGCTGTACTGGCTGCGGTCCCTGCGGTGGCGGTGGTGGTGGTGGTCGTCCTGGCGGCGCCCGCGGGAGTCGTAGACCTGGGTTCGCCCCGAGCACGACGACGCGATCGAGTCGTCGGACCGGCGCCGCCGCACCACGCGCCCCATGGCCTTACCCTCGTCGTCCTCGTCGTCGTAATCGTCCCCGCGGCGCGACCGGCTCCGCTGCTTCCGCCGGGGCACCACGGCGTACCTGTCGCTGTCGGCGCCGTCGACGCGGCTGCGGCTGCGGCTGCGGCTGCGGCGGCGGCGGCGGTGAAGGTCGTCGTCGGACAGGGAGTCACGATCCCGCTCCGACGGGTGCCTGCTGCTGCGGCGGCGGTGGCTGTCGCGGGTTGGCGAGAAGGGTTGTGAGCTCATGATTTCAATCGGCCGTGTTCCAAACAGTCCCCCAATATGTGGCGGGGATTCTTTCTCGGCTGGCGGCGGTGCGCTTGAGGGCTGCGGTCTCAGGTGCTGGAGCTGCCCACTCTAGGGAGTTTCCAAGGCGCTGAGATTCCAAGTTCCTGAGGTTTCGGATTGCTTTTTTCGTCCGTTGTCGGCTGGCTTTCTTGTTGGAGATGCACCGGGAATTGGAACGCGGGCTTCTGGCGAAATCAATCCGACGGTGGCACGACAATCATTCTATGACGACGGATGCACGATGATGAGGGAGCCTGCTTGGCAGTGCGCTTTCAGTGCAGATAGTTGGCGCACATTCGCTCGAAACCGGCAGGGGTGTGTTTATTTGCGGTTTGCGCCCAAATCCACTTTCGCCAGCCTTCCTGGGCGTAGGGGCCGCTGGGGGATCGGATTCAGACACTTGCTAGCGGCCCTCAGAATTGCTTGTTTGTCTCGCCAAAAAAAAAAACCCCTACTTGCAGCCAGCCTTGGAGCATGGAATTTCGCCAATTTCATCGGGCGATGCCAGGGAGGTGACAGATTCGCATAACTGCCGCCCGCCCGCCCCGTCGCAGCCCCGACAGCCACCTGGCTTGGCAGTTCTGCCTTGACCGGGGCGGTGCGGCGATGTGGCCTGACCAGAGCTGAGCGCGCAGTCATGGCGTTGTTGGCTGGTTTTGCGTCGCGCCGTCTGCCAGCAAGTGTGCCCGAGACCCAACCAACCCTTCTTCCTGGTCGGTCCAAAATCGGTGATTTCGGGAGATGCGGCTCTCGCCGGGCGTCAGACTTGGCGATATCGAATCGATCGCGGGTAAGCTTGCAGGTCCTGGTACCTAGGCCTTGGGAAGATGTGCGATGCGCGTACCTAGGTGCCTAGGTACCTACATGGATGCAAGTTACTTGTTACTGATCACATCTCACTCACCACCTTTATCTGCCTACCTACGCGGCTACCTGCTAGAACTAAGAAGCCGATAAATCCATGTCAATCCAGCTTGGACCGTTGAGAGACCTGCAATGACGCAGCTAAAGGAAGAACAGAATGACTCAGCCATCTCATCCGACGAACTCGCGCTCGCTGTCATTTCACCTAAATAGGATGTCCAATAGCAGCCACCAGACCCAACTAGCTTTTCGACACACCGATGTTTTCTCGTGATCGATATTGGGCGCCGATGCGCAACTCCGCCCGGCATCAGCAAGCCACCCGCCGTCCGGGGTCAACCCGGCCAGACACAAGACACATGAGTGGTCAATGGTGCCCGTGTATGTCTGCCTAGCCCGTGTCGGGAACTCATGACGGAAAGATACAGTTTTGCACGCGCTGACATGGTGGCGGTTCAGGGCGTCCCGCCGTGCCCAGCCGTCAGGCCACGCCCGGGCAAGGGGCCGGAGCCCGCGGGACACCGAGCCTGAATCAGGTTGTGCTCGCTGCTGAGGTTAGGTAGGCACCAGCCTCCAAAAAAAAAATCCGCACACGCAAACAAAAGGGGCACATTTTGAAGTCAATTTACTCACACCAAATAATAGCCCGTGCCTA
>NW_008804548.1:3179017-3182473 GCF_000145635.1 Gaeumannomyces tritici R3-111a-1 | reverse complement strand
GAGGTGTGTGTTATGTTAACGAGGCTTTGCAGTCAATTGAATTGATTTTCTCTTGATGTTTTTTTTTTCTATAGATTTTGGGTGGGGAAAAATATAACGTTTGCGGAATTTTTTTTTTGGAGGTTGGTGGTAGGTCGTCGGATGCATGCACACCGATCTCGATCGGCGGCTAGCCCGCCTCTGCTTGCTACCGAACCGGCAGCTCGCTCGCTGGCCAGGGGGTGCTCTGAGCTAAGTCGATGATACATCGGTGGGTGCCGCAACGAGATGCCGGGTGCGTCTCCCTCTACCCAGCAGTCTTCTCCCGAGCCAGCCACGTGAGTCGTTCGTTGGTTATCTCCAATAACCATAAACAAACGGCAGACGTCGGCATGGCAATGCTATGAGGTGGAGGTTAGGAAGGCCAGCTACCGGGCTGGTGTTGGGCCTTGTCAGCTCCGAGACAAAAAGTCAATATTCGATGCGAACACCACACACCCCCGCATCCCCCCAAGTCGAAGTGAAAAGGAGAAAAAGGCAAGGACAGGTCACCATGCAAAGGCGTAGGAGGGCAACACTGCGAGATAACCCCAAACCTGCAGCAAAGCGTCGGACTTGACCGAGTTCATGCGTATACCCGCGCCGGGCTGCCTTCTCTAGCGAAAGGTTTGAAGCCGTTGCCGCGCCGGCAGGGCGTTGCCAGTACCCATCCGCGCGCAGACTGACAGCGGATCTCCCGCGCCCGACTCCTCCCTCGCCCCCCCTGCGCGGGACGGAACGATTAGATGGCTGGCTGGTCAAAGATTTTCCCGCGTGGACAAGGCTTCCGAGAAAAAGGAAGACGCCACCCGAGCTGCGGACGGGGAGTCAATTTGCCCGACCGGGCGCACCTGCGAAAACAAGGAGGCGAGCAAGCCTCTCGGGGGAAAAGGCTTGTGCTGCGCAGGCTCTTGTCAAGAGGTGTCAAAATATTTCCAAGAGACGGGGCAAGGGTTTGCAGCTGCTGGAGCGACATGTGGCATCGTGTCCACCAGATATTTCCTCTCCCCCTCCCCTTTTCGCCAATCACCAGGCGAGGCAATGTGGGCGGCAGTCCCATCTCATCTCATCCATCTGGCCTCGCTTAAGTTTTGTCCGTTCCCGCTTATGGGGGTCGTGCTCATCCCGCGAGGGCTTCTAGAAGTTTTCCCGTCGAAAAACACGTGTGTTGTAGCGTGTGATTTCAGGGGGGAGGGAAGGGATGTCAAGAAATACGACTGAGCGACAACGAAACCCAACCACACGCTCGCGCGCGCAGACACACGAGAGAGGGGGCTGGTAGGTGGAACAGCGTCCTGGCGGGGAGCGGTCACGGCAGAAGGGCCAGGCTTCATCCACCTTGACCCCTGCCCGCATGCAATATCAGCATATTATGGCGGTCCAGTCCTATTATGCGGTCATACCCTGCGGGGGGCTAGGGAGCCAGCCACCAATTCAACCCCCGAGAAACGAGGTGTGATAAGTCAGCATGAATGGCGGCAGGTAGTAACTGCCGGCAAGAACGGGCGGCTGAAGGTACGGGAAATGAGAGTCATGGTTCTGGGAGGAAGAAAAGATAAAGAAATGAAGAATGGGTAAAGAATCATGAAAAAGGGAAAGAATCGACGACCGGACACGTGGGCAGACGTGGGCAGACGTGGGAAGACGTGAGCAGAGTAATGTGGTGTCGGGCATTTGTGACGAATTATTCAGCCCTGCCCGGCGTCTCTTTGGATGATTCTTCGCAGGGCACCGGGGGTTCGCTTCCATCCCAACGCGAATCCCCAGAAAGGCCAGAAGCAAGTCAACATGGACGAGCGAAGATGGCTCTTTAGCCGCGCGGCCCTTGATTCCGCACACGGGACGCACAGGCTGGCTGGCTGGCCCCCTCCCTCCCTCCATCGGGACTGAGGAAAACGGGCACCCACCCGAATGTTTCACAATTGCGCGCGGCCGCCATCGCTTGGTGGGGAGGGGGGTAAACAAACAAAAGGACTGATTGATGGAAGGCAACCGAAATGGAACAATTTCTATAAAAGAAAAGGGAAAAGGAAAAACATACACCCACCTTCACAGGGTCGTATGCAGCGGAGTCTCGTCACACGCGAGCCGGTTAAATCGTGGCCTTGCGTGAGCCACGTGGCGAGCTCCTCCCTAACGCAACGTCGCCCACCGCCCACCACCCCACCGCCTAGGCCGCCGCTTTCGGGCGATACATGCTTTTATTCTTCTCTTCAGGTTGCCCTAATCCGAGCCTCTGGGTAGCATGCGGCGATGTCCTCGGCGGGTCAAGCACCCGATTCACGGTTACAGGTTAGTAGGATATTGAACGTTACGCTGTGGGCCTAACAAGGGGGGGGGGGAGGGGTCTGCCAGGGTATTAGCAAAGGGGTACATATCTCAACGCACAATTTGTAGTAGGAATCAATGTATTGTAACTAACAGCTTGAGACAATTCTAGTGGGTTCTGGCAAATGGAGGTGCGGGTAGCGGTAGGTACATTAATTTGGCGGGGTTTTCTATGGGGGAAAATGTGGGCTGGACGTGGCCTAATTAGGAAGGATCTGCGAGTCGTACGTTCAATATCCTATAGGTTCCAGGGATCACAAACACTAATGCGGTGGAGCAAGATACATTTTCTTCCTTAGAAAACCTAGCCAAACTGATGTACCACCAGGATCCACCGTACTAAGGTTTGTGATCCCTGGGACCTGTACTGGCTGACCTGTGAAAAGGAGTCCTTCTTGGGCGGCTCCAATCCTCCAGGCCTTCTGGTCACCTCCCCCACTCTAGATAGCCGCTATTTCCACGCGCCAGTGCTATCCGATAGAGACCGCTTTCCAGCTGTAGTCTGCTTGCATGCACGGACAGCACCCGCAACCGCGCAAAGAGAGGCGAGTCAACCGGGTGGACATCAGCAGAGTCATCAGCTCATCCTTCGTTTTTGCCCCTTTAGGTAAGACCGGTGGTGGGGCCCATTCTCAGATCTCTCACCTAACTTTTTGTCGCATCTTGCTCGTTTTTTTTCTTGCACCCCACATCGGCCTCAGCCTTGGGGCCGTGCGCTTTCATTCCCGGGCACCAACCGAAAACAAAAAACGAGCCACCCAACCAAAACAGGGGCACATTTCAAAAAGCTGTCTATCAACAACAAAAAATAAAAATTAGCTGCTATTCCTGTGCAATTTAATGGGCAGTCAAGATTCTAGGTAATCGATGCTTTTTTTAGGCGTAGAATGGTGCTGAGGCATCGCGAATTGGGTTTGTTTTGATTGAGACTGATGCTTTCTGCTATAGAGTTTGATGGGGGAAGTGGCTCGTTTTTTTGTTTTTTTCGGTTGGTGCCGGGCCACCGCGGGCTAATCACGTTTGTTTGCGCCGATCGATGCATGGCAATTGCACGCCGTCGAAGCCCGCCCGATGTGGCTCGAGACCGTCGCGGGGTCTCGCCGCCGTCTC
>NW_008804548.1:3168967-3178564 GCF_000145635.1 Gaeumannomyces tritici R3-111a-1 | reverse complement strand
GGCCTTGTGCCCTGTGCCATGTGTTCTAACGGATCCCTGGGCGATATTTGATTCCCGGCTCGGCAGGCGTCCCAAGCTCCATCCCGAAGCGATATCGAGAGATTGCATCTCGGGCAGATAAGCGGTCCACGCCTACCTCTGGAAGATATCGAAACAGATTTCTAATCAACAAGGCTTCCAGCCCTGTCCAGTCCAGTCCACTCACAGCACAGCCACCATCTTCCATCGTTCGGCTTGACAGACAGCTCCAGTTGCTGCTGACGGAGCCAAGGGGGGATTTTATCTAGGCCCCGCAGATGGAGCGCTGACACAAATGCAAGGTGACGGCGTGGCCGACGGGGCAGGCATCGGCCCCTCCCAACAACACATAGCGGGTCCTTTGAAGCACCCGAGTCCTGGCTGCTTTCGACGCTGTCACCGGTTAACGCCGTACCATCCGCGAGGGAAAGAATGAGGAAAAACCCACCCAGTAACAGGGGGGTTGAAACTGGAGATGGCAGGGGTCGTGGTGACTTGGGGGGATGTCACGACTTCAAGAATTTCTCGTCCTTTAAAAGCTTTTCTCGATTTCTCTCCTTCTTTCACCAACTTCAACAATGGCAGTGACTTTTATGCCAGCACGTGACTCCCCTTTCGCCGCCCCTGTGATCTCCAGTTTTAACCCCCTATTGGGAGGTGGGTTTTTCCTCTTTATTACCCTCGCAGATGGTACTCGCCGGGAAGGCTTGCTCGCGGACCCTGTCGGGGTTTCGGTTTCAACCCCACGCTTTTGTAACCTGGCCCGCCGTTGCCCGCTTCTATCCGCCCGGACACCCCCGGAGGGAACGAAGGTAACGTTTCTAGAAGCAATCCAAGAGGGTCGTTTCTCAAGCCCCCTTCATTTCCCTGCCCTCGGCGTCTCGGGGCTCGGCGCATGGCACCCATGACGGCGGCGAGGACGACGGTGATGATGGACATGACGGATGGCTCGGAGGGAGCTCCCCAGAGACAAGTCTGTCTCTGTCTCTCATGCGCAAGCCTTTCAATGCTGACTTGCTAGCGTTGCTTACTAGCCCATCTGTTTCTTGGCGGGCAGGATCCCAGCGGTCTCGCAATAGGGTTTTGCTGGTGTTTGCTACCCCAAGTAGGTGTGGCAAATCTCCGGTCGGCTATCGCGCTTAGACGACGAGGTTGGATCATCACTAGGAGACGCATACACACTTACGCACATGGGCAGCCACCGCCCGAGATAGCCAGGGAAGATTAGTCTCAGCGACTTTTACCTCTGCCTCGCGCCTTGCCCTTGCGTCGTCCAGGACAGCACAACTAGCGACCGTTCCCGTGAAGAGCGGGCGCATCTGGCAGACCAAGTGCGTGCGTGTGTGTCACCGCCCATAACCCGAACGCTGCACACGGAGAGGAAACCGCCCAGGCGGGAAGAGACCGACCGACCGAGCGCCACTGTGCGTGCGATCCCCTCGCTTCAAAGCAAGGTGCGCTGGCCCGCATGTGAGGGAGGGCGGCCATCGATCAAATCAAACTCACTAGCGCACGGTGTGACTAGAAGGTGCGTGCCAAAATGGAGATGCCAGACCAAGCCTGCCTGCCCATCCTGTCATGCATTCTCCCCAGGCGGCTTCACGTTGAGGACGGAGAGTGCCCACTAACTCGCAACGGCGACGTCGGAAAGCCCACATAATTACGTGCCGCAAGAAAGCAGCTATTGATGCGGGACGGTTGCACACACCGCCAGATGGTGGATTTTGGAGGGGAGCTCAAGCATCGTTTGTCGCACCAAGAAGGCGATATGGTGCTGAAGGTGCGTTATTTGTTGTTGGTTTCTTTGCTTTTCCTTCGGATTTCTTTCGGATTTCTTTTGGTTTCGCCGTTTTCTTCTGTCGCCTTGGTATCCTGCCGCCTCCTTTCCCCTTCCCCTTTTCCCCATTTGGCACAAATCTCCGCCTGATTGGCGTGTTTTTATCTTGCAACTCGTTTATCCTCGTCCTCCACAGATGACTCGCTCCCCTTTTGCCTGTCATCTCAGAACCCCACCTCCAATCAAGCGCGCTCTGTCTTTCTCCCCACCACCAGATCACCAGACATCATCACTGTGCCGTCGAAACAGCCATGACTTGAGTGGAGTCCCGTGCGACTCTTGGTTGGGCGGGAAGGAGTCGCACATGGCAGAGATTTCCAATTTTGTGCGGTGCTTCCCTTTGTCCTGGCTGCTGTTGCGCCAGTGCGCCAATCTGGGTCCATTTGTCGTTTCTTGGCCTCGTGTCTCGGGTGGCCCACCACCTGCACCGGCGGAACAGTTCCAGAAGCCGCAGGGGTGGGTGAGCGATGAGCCACTGACGAGCCAAAGTTAAACACTGGCGCTCCGAGAAGAGCCAGGCCGAAAGCAGACAGGAGCTGGGAAAAAGCATTGCGAGCTTACCAGGAATGGCAATATGCCTCAATGGGCCGCCGATATTGGGACAGGCACGCCTCCTGCCTCCTGAGGGCCCAATTGATTGCAGGGTCCCGGTCGCATCGTCGAATCGTTTGGGCTAATAGGCCGCCGTCGAAATTGAATTGTTTGTCTGTTTGGTGCCGGGTTCAGCAGCAAGACAGGGTCACACAACCGGGCACGTAGGAGCAGGCGGCTGGGCAGGCATGTCAGCCTGCCAGCTTGCAAGCTTGCCAGCTTGCCAGCTTGCCAGCTTGCCAGCTCTGCGAGAGTGGCTTCAGCCCCCCTCCCCTCCCTCGCGCGCGTGCGCCGAAAAAGGCCGGAGTGTGACAGCATGCGCGCATCCCTGGTGGGCGGAACCCACCCATGCGAACCTGCAACATGGGCGTCGCCGAGCGGCGTCGTGGGTGGCCGGAAGGCTCCACATGGAGCAATCCCACAGCGTGGCCGGCAGGGTCCACCACCCAAAGCAGGCTGGTCTGATGGCAAAGATCCCTGAAAGCCACGCGCCGATCTCGTGAGCTGCTGTGAGACCTTCTGCCACATTTTCACCCCTCCCTTATTCCCTCTCCCAAGCAGGGGCGCGCACAAGTCGCGCTGCCTCCAGTCCACCATGCAGCCCGTCATTTCCCCACCGCCGCCTGGCCTGTGGAAGCCAGCTGATGACACGCCCAAACTGGGTGGAGGGATTGACAGCGACTGGACAGGTCACCTCAAATGTCACGCCCCCCCCCCCCTTTTTTTTTTTTGCAGTGGGCACGTTTGTCACAGAATGCGTGCTTTCGTCCTTTAACTCCAACCTGGCTGTAGCCCCAATCCAAATCCAAATCCTGGGCAAGGTGGCTGCGGCGCGGTTCGCGGTCATGAGCGACTGCTCCTCCCAAGTCCAAGTGGCATCCGCCCCGTTCATACATACGGTATGCCCGTGCTCGCTGTATTTTTATACCTGTGGTTGCCGCCCGCGGCAGCTGTGCCCGCCGCCGCTGTCGTCTTTTAATTTCGTTTGTCTGCCCGGCTCTCCTTCCATGGATGGGACTCCGCCCACCCCTCCACCTGATAGGGCCTAATCAAGATGCCATCAGTTTCACGGCACGTGGCAGCCACACTGCCAAAAAGTGGTCCCGCTAGCTCCTAGCCGGCTGGTTCTCCCTCTGGATGGATGCCCATGCGCCAGGCGGCGCGGTCCCAACCACACTACTGGCGTGCCCTGTCGCGTGTGTGTTGCCTGCCCGTCCCATCACCTCGTCTCCTGCATAGCTTGGGCCGAAGCCGGCGCCCCATTCGTCCGTCGCAGCTAAGCAGCTCCCTTGAGCTCACTCCATGTGCTGGCCTTCTTTTCCCCGGCCAGCCAGCCGCGTGCGCTTCGTCATGGAGCCTGGCCGACGCCCTTCTAGTTGGGTCCGGGGCCCTGTGTCGTCTCCCGCTCGCTCCAGGCTGGCGGCAACGTGTCACAGCCTGACGTGCATCCATACGTCTGGTGTCTGGCCACGCGCGCTAGATTGCTGGAATTTGTGGTCGGTCGGTGCTGGCCGAGTTGTGCGCACAACCTGCCAGCAAGCAATTCCGCTTCGTTTTTTCCCCCTTCTTGTTTGGCACCTTCTCCCTCCCCTTAGAAGCCAGACACCCACACACCCACACACCCACACAGTTACATCCAGATACATACAAACACGCCCAACGACAAGGTCTAGCGCTGGACAAAAACTCCACCATCTATGAATAGGGAAATTTTGGGAGAGACCTGACTTGGGGAGCAGTCCGGCTGTTGAGGGCCCCTGGTCGGGCGGGCAGGTGCAGGTGCAGGCGCAGGCGCAGGGCGCGGTGGGGTGGTGCTGCTGCTACCAGCCAGCCTGGGCTCAGGTTGTCGCCGCCAGCCTACCAGGCCAGCTGCTGCCCTCCCCACCCCTCCCCACTCGTGCTTGCGTCTAGGTACCAGCACCTCAACGGGCCTTGGCCCTGCCCCCCCTCCTCCGCCGAGGTACCGTGGTACCGCTACATGCTGCCTGGGTGGAGGCGGTAGCTGACCGACAAACTCTCCGACCTTTATTTTGTATTTTATTATTACCATTATTTTTCGCCATTTTCACCTTTTTTATTTTTTTCTTCTTTTTTTATTTTTTTATCCTCCTTCTCTCCTTCCATTCAGGCCCAAAAGCACTGGCCGGGGGTGGCAGGTCTGCCAGTCGTCGCAGCCCACCTTTTTATTTCTTCACAAGGGCGGCTCTTGTTCTGGGCTTCCATCCATTCCCACCTTCCCCCCCTTATTATTATTTGAATCAACTTGGCTGCCGTCCCGCGCTCACCCCCCACACCCAATTCGACGGTTCAACTAACAGCGCTTTCCTCTGCCTGATGCTGGTAGATGGCCACCGCCTCTCACTACCCGTCCTACACAGCTCAGTCGCAACAGGCCGACGCCGACGCCGACGCAGCCGCAGCTTCCCAGCTACAACAACACAACTACAAACACCACAGCAACAAGCTTTCCGCGACCCAATTCGAAGCCGCTACCCCGTCTCCCACGCCCTCCTCGACCAGTCCGACGAGCGCCGCGCACAGGAATCAGCAGAGCGTGCCATTTGTCAAGGTGCAAAAGGCCGGGGGCATATTCTCGTATGCCGCCGCGGCCATCGACAGGACCTTTTCTGACCCCAAGATCCGGCATCGCCAGTCGGCGAGCCGCCTCTCCGTCGGGCCCGACCTGCCCTCCTCGGTCGCCCAGTCCAGCCCCGACGGCACCCCACGCAACCGAGCGTCGGCCCTCCTGTCAGGCTCGCCAGCGTCGTCGTCGTCGACGCTGCAGAACGCCCTGGCGTCCGACGCCAGCCTGCTCAGGACCCCTCCCTCGCTGCCCTACGCTGCCACCGACCCGGGCCGTCCGCTCCCCATCCACCTGCCCTCCGCCAGCAAAATGCATCAAACATCGTCGAGATTATTACGAATGACGGATGACGACCGTCCATTCACAAAGGTTCGCATCCTGCCCACCCAATTGACCCCCCAAAATCCAAAACCCGCTTCCCCTCCCGCACCGAACTGCCTTGCGGAACACCATGACTCGCGCATCTGTCTGCACTTGCCAATGACGTTCTCTTGTCGACATTTTGTCCTTCGCTCTCGGTAGAGTCTCCGCGGAGAGCTTGAGGGCGTTTACACCTTTCCTTTTGGTGTTCCTGTCTCGTCGCTAACCACGCACACACGTCGGTAATTCCAGGACTTCAAGGACCTGTTTAGCACACTCGTCGTTAGCCTCCTTCCGCTATCTGCCCACCGTGTGCGCTTGACCAAGGTCGAGCACACGTTCCTGTCCGAGGATGCGATCAACAACCTCGGGTCGCTCAAATTCTCCCAGTCCAACCGCATGCCTGATCCCAAGGACCCGTCCAGGATCGTGACCACGACCACGACAACGACCTTTTCCATGGCCAAGGATATGGCCCGCTCCATATGTCAGCGCTTCCTGGAAGCCCGCTTCATCGAGTCAGCCGACGGGAAGTACCAGCAGGTTTACACAATGAAGGGCTCCGTGTGGCAGCTCACGCCCAAGGGAATCTGCATCTTGGACCGCTTCTGCTCGAGGAATGGCATCCAGCAGAAGCAGGTCGGCGAGCTGATAGGGACCTCTCTGGCCCAGCTGGTGATTCTCGAGAGGGACGGCCAGACAGACAAGCTGGTGACGGATCGCGGCACCATCGAAGTTATCTTTAGGAGATTCATTGGCGCCAACGGCCCCAACGTGAAGAACAGCGTGAGCTCGGCTGATTCGGACTCTCTGAGCGATTACCGTGACGGCTTGACGGGCGTGAAGATGGCTGCGGAGCGCAAGCTTGCCGGCAAGACGTACAAGGACACGTTTACTGGCAAGTCGGCCACAGATTGGCTGATGGACTGCTGCACCACGGTTGACCGGCGCGAGACGGTCGAGATCGCGTCGCTGTTTGTCGAGTACGACCTGATAGAGGCGGTCCAGCAAGATCGCTCCTACATACAACAGTTCCCCGTCTGCCACCAGTTCCAGCCAACAAAACACGCCGTCTACCAGCTGACCACCAAGGGCAAGGACCTCATCAACGGCGCGTCAATAAGGGGCCGCTCATCCGAGAGCGACACGGCGCAAGGCAGCCGGTCGGGCATCGCTCGGGACTCTAACACGCAGCGCCTCGAGAAGATTCTCAATGACGCGGCCCTGCGCCTGCTGTTCCGCGAGAACCTGCGCGAGACACACTGCGAGGAGAACCTCTCGTTCTTTCTCGACGTCGACGAGTTTGTGCGGAGCTGCCGCCAGGGCATACGGGCGGCCCAGAAGAGCCCCAACCCCAGCTCCATGGACGGCATAAAGGAGATAATGGCGCAGGCGTACGGCATATACAACGCCTTCCTGGCACCTGGGTCGCCGTGTGAGCTGAACATCGACCACCAGTTGAGGAACAACCTGGCGACGCGCATGACCAAGGCCGTGGGCCAGGACGTGGCCATGATCGAGACCCTGCATGAGGTCACGGCTCTTTTTGAGGACGCCCAGACGGCCGTGTTCAAGCTAATGGCCAGCGTAAGCATTCTTACCCCCCTGGCTATCCTGGACTAGAGTGTTGAGCCCCCCCAACGGTCTCGGGTGGGTTGCTGAGAGCAGAAGATTGACATACATATTCTCTTGTGGAACTACAGGACTCGGTTCCGAAATTCCTTCGCAGCGCTAAATACGAACAGACGCTAAAGAACTACGATTTCGATTCGATTGCAGTCGCCAGCCATTCGCAGGGTCGCGTTCCGGAACGCAGCCAGAGCAGGTCAACGCGCAAATGAGCAAATAGGACAAGACAGATGAAAAACAAGCAAGACGAGCAAATAGGCCACCATGGAAAATCAACAACTGGTCGCCTTGGCTGCCCTAGCCCTCCCCAACCACGACATACCGAGACACGCTGCATTTCCCACGCATGAAAACACGGACGCGAGGAATTTGGTCATCCTGATGGACTAGCATTGCTGGAACGCCCGCCTCGCCCGATAATGAACCCAGATCTTTAGATGTGGGCGAGCTGAGACTCGTCTTCCCGCCCACCGGCTCACCGTCATTTCCAGCATACCCGACGAGAGATTTGAGTTGGACATCCGGCCAGCTGGTCGGCCTGGCCTCTTTTTTCTTCTTCTCGTTCCGTCCCCCTCATCATCGCGCCTAGGGTTGTTCTGCATGCGTGCGACTTTCTGCTGCTGCTGCTACTGCTACTACTACTACTACTAACCCATATGATATCACATCTTCTCTTTTGCTCCTTTCGAGCTTGTGTTCTTTTCTTTAACGGCCCACTCTATATCTCGTCTCCCCTTGAAGTGTTCCAACTGGGGGCCCTCTTATGTTTCTCTCAATATCAGCATTCGAACGGGCTGTATTAATTCTTTCGGGCCTGTTTATCATTGCTTCTTACCTCCGGCCGTTCTCTTTCCCGCATTTTCTTATTTATTACTGCTTACTTACAGGAACGGTGGCGTTTTAGGGGAAAATTGCTTGGAGCATAGAGAAAACATTTCGCAGGCGGCCAGTTTGATATTCCCCACACCCATAGGGTTTCCCCCTTTGGTTCGTTTTCTTTCTTCGCTCGACTTGTACGCATGTGGACTCGGCCCGAATTCCGCGTCTCGGGTTATTAGGCTACCAAAGGGGTTCGATCTGGAGGGAGAGCAGGCCGCACAGTCAGCGTAGGGATTGGAATTTGAGTTGAGTGCTAGGCCGTTTGCTAGACGGGCCTAGAGCCCAGGCTCTATTTCGGAGCACTGCTAGGCGGGCATATATGTATGCCAGCAACATGGGACGGGGTCGCGAACGAGTCAAGGTGTACATATCAAATCGCTCTCATCAGGGTCAGGCTAGGCTTGCCGACTCCGCCATAGTGGGTGGTATCGAGCTGAGGCCTGGCTGTGGGCATCGAACAGAGACGAGAACAGCGACAATCAGCAGGGGAGGGTGTATGTACTCGAAAACATTGGTCTCGTCTGCGATCTGCGATCTTGATCTTCCCCTCTATCCTCGGAAGGGAGGTAGCGGAGGCCAGGAATGTGTTGATTTGATGATGTTTTGGCACCCAGGGGCAAAGTGGCCGCACCAAGAATGGGCGTGGTTGACACTTGGGCATTCCAGGCTCGATGGCGACATCACCGATTCCTGATAGGAGAGCCTCGGGGTTAGATGTCAACACACACTTGGCTGGACATGGGCGCCTGCCTCGGGTAGATAGATCACCTGCCCGCGCGGGGAAGAGTACGGGGCCTGTTCGGCAGATGCGGCTAGGCCGGGCCTTTGCCATCCCTTGGTTGACTAGATGGAGTGGCAGTAACTAGACGGCCCAGAGGAGATTCCGTCCATAAAAGATGGCATGCCCCCCCGTCCGTCTTTCCGGGTTCTGAACCGAGGCCGACCTCCTCCCCCAGCCCCTAATCAACCGACCTTTTGACACTCATTTTTAATCCGTCACTCCTTTATTGTCTTCTAGTCGCTCGTTCCAGGACAAGAGTCACCAACCAGTCAACACCTGCACCGTCCTGTCTTGGTCTACCTCATCATCCCCCCTTACTTTTCTCCCTTGCCATCCTGTCCCATCCCCTTTAGTCCATCTATTAGTGACCAAGCTTTTGGCGATCAAGAAACAACACACTGACTGAGAAACGAAACGACCTAACCGCAACGATAATAACGACCTCTATTTTGGCAACAGTGACGGCGTTATAGGACAACGGAAACTAGCAACAGAAAGAAAGCAAACAAGATGCCCTCCAAGCATATCCTCCTCGCCGCCGCCGCCGCCGCCCTCGCGGTCGCCCCCGCCGCCGTGCTGGCGCAGACCTTCAACAACGTCAACGACATTGCCAACTCCAACTCCAACTCCAACAACGTCGACGTGTCGGTTGGCCTGGGCGGCGGCCCCGTGGTGGCGGTGCCGCCGACCACGCTGTCGACCCGCACCGTGACGGCGCCCACGTACATGGCCAACTCGACCAGCATGACGGTCACCACGACCGTCGTCACGGCCTGGAGCACCTACTGCCCGGAGCCGACGGTGCTCTGGTTCGAGAAGGAGCGCTACGTGGTCACCAAGCCGACCATGCTGACGTACAAGAACTGCCCCTGCACCATCACGACTGTACGTTTTCTCTCTCTCTCTCTCTCTCTCTCT
>NW_008804548.1:3149643-3168912 GCF_000145635.1 Gaeumannomyces tritici R3-111a-1 | reverse complement strand
CTCTCTCTCTCTCTCTCTCTCTCTCTCTCTCTCTCTCTCTCTCTCTCTCTCTCTCTCTCTCTCTCTCTCTCTCTCTCTCTCCTCTCTCTCTCTCTCTCTCTCTCTCTCTCTCTCTCTCTCTCCCGTCTTGCTTTGTACGTCCCCAAAGATCACCATAAAACTGACACACAACAACAGAAGGTCCCCGTCCACACCGACCTCCCCGTCCGCCCGGCCGTCGTGCCCGTCTACCCGCCCGCGCCGGTGCAGCCGGTGCACCCGGTGGTCGTGGTCGACGAGCCCGTGCACGGCGCCGCCCCGGTCGCGACGCCCATCGCCGCCCCCGCCCCCGTCGTCGCCCCCGTGGCCCGCGTCGGCACCGTCACCCACAACGGCCACTACGTCGTGCCGACCGCCAAGCCCGACGGCGGCGCCACCATGCCCGTCACGGCCGGCGCCAACGCCGCCCGCGACGCGCGCGGCGTGCTCGGCCTGGCCGTCGCCGCTGGCGTGGCTGCCGTTGGCGCCTTTGCCATGTAAAGAGAGGCGAGAAAGGAGGGAGGGGGGGAGGGGCTTTCAAGAAGAAAGAAAGAATGAGTAGAAAGGATGGAGAGGCGGGCGCGCGGATATCGAAAGGTCGTTTCGTGCCAAACAAGCCCTCTCTCTGCTCACCCCGGAGCCATACAAGTGCCCGGCAAGCGCATGGCTGCCTCCCACCAAACCGGACCACGCGGACCTGAGCGGGGTTTTTTGAGGTAAATGGCGTAGTGGCATATCGCCGCGTTCCCGTTCGTCCCGTCCCGTTCCTGTCCCTTTATATGCCGCCACGCCATTGGCCCTAGACTCTTGCGAAGGCCGCCGGTTCGATCCCCGGCCATGCTTTTTCTTGTCCTTTCTCTTGTTTGTCTCTCTTCCTGGGTTATGGACTGCGGGCCTTTTTTTTTCATTTTCCTTTCTGGGAACTACAGGTATGGATGGATGGGTGTTTGGGGAATGCTGTTTTGTCTGGTTCTCTGCCTTGGATGGATTTGTTTGCTTTGATCTTTGTACCTCTGGGTATTTTGCGTTTCAAGGAGTTGGGCTTTCGGCGGAAGGGGCTTTTCAAAATTTCGCCCAGGGGTTTTAATATCAAAGGGCTAGCTTTGATCTCATGCGTGGTGTTTTCTGCTAGTTTCGTCCCTGTGTTGGAAAGCTGTGATCTTATCTGACAACAATCCCCGACAAAACTGTTGCTATATCGAGACGCTAGCGAGGATGCATGGCCATGCACACCCCCGCCCAACTCCTCACCAAGTACTGGGAATGTCATCCATGGCCTTGACCCGGTCCAGGTACTGAGGAGATCAAGGCAAGAGCCAATGACTTTAGCCCCTCAAGGAGGGCATTAATAGGTGCCCGAAGCTTTCTTTTCTCTGGTTTTTTAGTGACCAAGTCCGTCTTGTGGCTCCATCTCCCTTTGCCTATTTTTGTTGAGCATGCCCGGAGTCGTTTCCTTATTTTACCCATGCCAGTGTGGTCGACATACGAGTAACTCGCCTCGGCCTAGCTCAATGAGCCACGGCTCCCGCTGCCCGAACCCATCAAGCCCAAGTCGTCCCAGGGTTCAGGTTATTGTGGGATAACTGTAGGCACGGTTTTCTTGCCCATCGTCCTCCGGCCCACAACACATAGTAGTCAGCAAGTGCTCAATTCACCTTTATCGGCTTTCTTTATTCTCGCCTCTCGCTCGTGACCCTGCTAGGTTTGCTCCTGGGTTCACATGGACTGATCATAGGTAGTAAAGAGCAATAATATTTATCCGCATGTGCCGTTATCCGGCGCAGAATATGATATGATGTATACTCATAAAGGCCAGGCAGTCTTTCTGTATCCTCTAAAGGGGTATCTCTGATGGTTTTTTTTACTTCCTTTCGTCTCCAGAACGAACGAGCAAACCAAAGAATCCAGAAGCAGTCAATGCTGTCTGATCTAATCCAGCCAATCATAACAGTCATACCATAGAAGAAGACAAAACAAACAGTTCAGTGAAATTCGTGAAGCGCAAGCGGTGAGTTGACAGGCGACGCGCCCAGCGACCCGGGCCGCAGGGCCAGCGGGTGCGAGTCGTACTGGGCCGAGTTGCGCATCATCATGAGCCGCGGGCTGCTGGCCTCGGGCCGGGCCTCGCTGCCCTCGAGCTCGGCAAAGAAGGGCTGCTGCTGCTGCCGGGCCAATGGCGAAGACGCCCGCCCCGTGGGGGTAGACGCCACCGACGAGGTGAACGAGGCCGTCTCGACCGCGTCCGCCGCGTTGCGTGCGGCCCTGTCGATGGCTGCCGAGAGGCTGTCAGCCTCGTCGTCGTCGGCGTCGTTGAACTCGTACGGGTTCATCTCCGGGTAGAAGAAGCCGCCCGACTTGGGCCGCGCCGCCGACTGGGGCGAGTCCAAATCGTGCTCGTCGTCGTCGTCCTGGGGCACCAGGCGGATCGAGGACGGGTAGATGCTGCTGGCGTTGGAGTTGGACTTTGAGATGCGCAGCGGGTTCGGGAACGGGTTGATGCCGCTTTTGCCGCTGTCCGTGCGCAGGCCGAGACCACTGATGACGACCGTCTCGTCGCCGCCGCCGCTGCTGCTGCCCTTGGAGGCGGTGGTCGCGAAGTCTTCGACCCCGATGCTCGACACCGGGGACGGCGGCACAGCCGCGGCCGGCGTGTTGCCCGCGCTGCAGGCCGATGGCGCCATCATCAGGTTCGGCGTGTACGTCGGCGGCGGCGGCGAGTAGGCCCGGTGTGTGCTGCTGCCGGCGGGGGGAGAAGACAGGAGGGGCGGCTGGGGAGAACGGAAGATGGCGGGGACGTCGCCGCCGCCGCCGAGCCCCGAAAACGGCGGTAGCCCGCCCGATATGGGAGGCGACGGCAGCGAGACCAGCGGCGGGCGGAAGAACACGGGCACGTCGTCGGGGCCGCCAAAGCCGCTGCGGTCCGACGATGAGCGGGGCCGCCCGCCCGAGACGGGAGGGGAGGGCAGCGGGGCCTGTGGCGTGCGGAAAAACGCGGGCACGCTGGCGCTGTCGAGCGAGGCACGATGCCAGTCACCACCCGTGACTGGGGGCGAGCCCAGGGGCGCCCGCGGGGGGCGGAAGAGGGTGGGGACGTCGGGATTTTCGCTCTCGTAGGAGCGCCGCGGCTGCTGCTGTGGTGGCGACATGGGTAGTGTCTTGGGCGAATAGCGGCGCTGCGCCGGGTAGTAGGACGAGTCGGCGCTGACGGGCTGCGGCCACGCGCCGCCGAGTGCCGGGGAGAGCGACCTGTGCGGCGTGCCGGCGGGCGAGCCGCCTAGAGACGCACATTGGCCGTGACCGTTCCTGTGTGGGCCATTGCTGCCGGTGCCATCACTTAGGCTGTGCGCGTGCGCCCGACAGGTGGTGGCAGTAGCCGTGGTGGTGCTGCTGCTGGCCTTGTGAGAAGGGTTCAGCGACGACGGGCGCGGGCTGTACCGCGGTGGGGTGTACCCCGGAGCGCTGCCGACGCTGGAGCCCCGGTGTGACCTGACGCCCGGCGGCGAGGCGGCTGCGAACAAGGCGGTCGAGAAGCCGGCCGAGGTGGCGGCCAGGTCGGTGGCGGCCTTGCCGGCCTTGCGGAGGAGGGTGGTGACGAGGGTCATGTGGGCGCGCTTGGTGGTCTTCTTGACGAAGGAGGCCATGAGCACGTTGCAGCGCAGCTCGACGTCCTCGCGGATGTAGAGCCCCTTGGCGGGGGCCTTGATGCCGATCTCGGTCCGCTCGGGGACCTCGCCGGGCAGATAGCCGTTGAGGGTCCAGCGGGAGCGGATGTCGACGCCCAGGGGCGCGCGGCAGTGAGTCTGGATGCCGTTGGGCAGGTCCGAGAAGGCTGCCGTGTACGAGATGTCGCCCGTGACGATGCCGCCGGGCAGGTAGCTGATCTCGTCGGTCAGCGAGTACCACGCACACCGGCGCTCGTCGGTGGGGGCGTCGGCGGGGACGGGGATGGGGTGCCGCTCCTTGATGAGCGGGTTCAGATCGATCATCTCGACATGGTTGTGCAGAAAGTCCAGCACCAGCTCCCGCGTGACGTTTGACGGGAGCGGGCTGATTTCTGTGTATGTGGTTCGCTTGGACATGGTTCCCTGCGGGTGGTTCGTCTGACGGCGATCGGGCCAGAGTCTATATTAACGTATATACCCAGGCTACTCCTGGGTCGGACCACGGCGTATATAACAATGGCTTTGTCGTGGTGGTGGTGATGGGGTGTTGGTTCGAAGAGTCGTATCGACGTTCCCAAGGCACCGAGGCATGGGAACCCATGGGAACGGCAGCAGCCCTGCTTATACGTTGGAGAGCTGCGCCAAGACCCTATGCTCAGCCTAGCGGCTGCCTCCCCACGCAAAGTCCGGCGGTCTTTTGCTGGCGGGTGGCATGGCTTGGTTTCTTGGGCAGCTGTGCCGGGCTGGGTTTGCACAGCACAGCGTGCATATCCCTAGCGCCTCCGGCTTTGTGGGAGCTGAAAATCAGGGATGGGGCGACAGTAGCCGCTGTCCAAGCCACGGGACTGGGGTGTGCCGCGGTGCTGGGGAAAGGGCAGTGCCAGGCCCGGCGACGAAAATACCCAGAACAGCCCCCAAAGCCTAAACGCAGAAGCCGAACGGTGCCGAGACAAGCGATGAACCAATCAGCCCAACGCGGGAACCGGGAAAAACGAAGGGAGGGAGGCTTGCCGACCGGATTGGCAGTTTGCCGATCTGTGGGTTTTGTCAAGTGGGGTCTTGCTGAAAAATGCCGGATCGGGTTGCGTGAGACCCAATTCCGTCAGGTGCTGATCCCCTTGTTAGGTCGTATTTTTCAGCCATTTCGCCAAGTGGATCTCGCTTCTGTGAATCAGCATATGTCTGATTCCATCACCACCCCAATCCTCCACGCCTGCAACCCTCGTCATCCCGCCCTGCTCAACCGCAGCCTATTGGGAGTCACAATCGCATTACCGCATTACCGCATCTGACCTTCCATCTGGCAAAAAAAAAAAAAGGAACAAGGATAACCAGAAATCATATCATGGGTGCTAATCCTTTGGGCCAGGCGGCAGAGCAGGTGGACTGACAGCTCCACCGTGCTGATCTGCGCCACAACATGCGCCCATCTCCCTCCCCTGCCCTGCCCGTGCCCGGCCAAAGTGTGCCGTTGCTCTGAGCAACACAGTCTATTCTACTTGGTCATCTACTAGTGCCAGCCACAAACCCCAAACCATCCTGTCAAATCTCCCTGCACCACCGCGCCAGGACCGAACTGGGCTTGAGCGCCACCGGAATCTCCTCGAGCGCCACGTCCACCTTCCACATCCTGGCCTCGACGCTGCCCGCCCCGCCCCTGCCGGGCCCTGCCGCCTGCCTGAGCAGGCCGGCCGAGATGAGGTGCTCCCACGCGATCCCGGCCACCCCCCGGCCCCATGTCCTGGCCCCGCCGCCAAGCGCGAGCACGCCGGCCGTCGCTGACTGTACCCGCTGCCGCCCCATCAGCGACGTGTATTCGTCGTATGCCATGGCAAAGTTGACCGTGTCCATGTGTGCCACCACGTCCAGCCGCGCTGCCGAGATCAGCAACGCGAGGTCCAGGTCTGAGAGCGACTCCATCAGCACCAGCTTCGAGTCCGGCGCCTCGAGCGACAGCCCCGCCACTGCTGCTGTTGGCCCCGCCCCCGTTCCTGCCGGTACCCGAACCCGAGGCACCGCTGGTGAGATTGTTGATAGTGGCAGGATGCACGACGCCAGAAAAGCCCCGATTGACTTGCTGGTGTAGTAGTAGTACTCCAGATGGTCTTGGAACGCCCGCGTCTGCCGCATCGCCTTGATTGTTGAAGCATTCTCTAGTCAGCAAAACGAACACAGTTGTCAGACAGCCATGACACCAAGAAAAGAAAGAACTCACATCTATCTCCTTGCTCCACCACTCGTAAAAATCCTTGCGCCCAGCCAATGGCACCCCGAATCCCTCAATGTCCATGTCGTCGTAGTCCACCGTCAAGCCCTGCCGGCAGACGTCCCAGTAGGCGCCGAGGGTTTTGGGGAGCGACAGGTAGACGTAACGGTGACTGAACCGGCTCTTCACCCGCTTCTCCAGGCTCTCGACAACGTCCACCTTGCTGGTGAGGCCCACGACGGCGATGGGCGCCTTCTTGGCCTGCGCGATGTCGAACAGGTTGTAGAGTAGCGTCTGCCGACCATGCGTCGTGAAAAGGTCAAACTCATCCATGACAAAGACGACCGACTTGGACGTGACCCCGGCATCTGCCTCGGCGATCTCGGACGGATGTGACAGCACCGCGAGCAGCGACGCGAGCGTGTCGGCGTAGTTGTTCGTCTTGTTGACGAGCTCGTCCTCCACCTCCATCTCCTTGCCCAGCTGCCGCCATATCTCCTTGAGCGCAATCTTGTCGTCTGTGTGGATGAACCCGTTTAGTCTGACGACGTGGAAGTCGTTCTTATGTGCTTCTGCTATTTCCGAGATGACGCCCTCGATCAACTGCGCGAGACCGAGTTAGTCGGTTGCAAAAAAAAACATGCATTCTGTTGCCCCAGGACAATTGCCCTAATGTATGCACTTACTGTCGTTTTGCCACACCCCCTGGCTCCAATGACAAGCATCGAGTTGCCCTCCCCAGCTAGAACGGTCTGTTCCACGAGCTGTAGTGCATTGCTATATGCTTCGTCTTGGCCCCGTAGCTTGATCCTCCGGTTCCCCGTGCACCTGGAGAGTAGCAGGCGCTGGTATGCCCGCAGGTGCTCTCCAAAGTTGGAGATTTCGGGAATCTTGTTATTTGTGACCACGATGCTGCGTGGGGGCTGCTGCTGCTTCTGCAGTCTCGGGGCAGAGATGGCGCTGATAACATTCTCCCCCGTAACGTCGCCCAAACAGTTCCGACACAGCCAGTCTCCCTCGGGGATGACGGGGACGTTGTGACACTGCTGGTGGTAACCCTTGTCGCACTTGTCGCAGAAGAGCATCTCGTTGGGCGGCTCTGAGTGAGGCAAGAGGCAGAGGACACACACCACGTCATCGTCATTTTGCGCAACAGCAGCAGCAGCAGCCGCCGCCGCCTGCGCCTCCTCCCGCTGGCTAACCCTGCCGCGCTTCCCACTGCTCCCAGGAGTGCCCCGCACCGAAGCCAAGGCCGAGACGGGCGTGGCCCTCTTCTTGGTCGTCGTAGGCACGTCGGCGAAGCTCAGCTCCTCCTGGTCCGGGTCCTCGCCGTCAAAGGCGACGTTCTTGCGGCCGCCTGCCGCCTTGATGCCCTTGCCCTTGTGGGGCGTCAGGATGCTCTTGAGCTTCGAGAGCTTCGTGGGGCCGCGCACCACCGTCACCGACGGCTCCAGCGTTCGCTTCGCCCGCTGCCTGGGCAGGGCCTTTTGCGAGCCCGAGGCCTGCTGGTCCGGCTCCGCTTCGTCGTCGCCGCCGCCGCCCAGCGACCCGCCATCGTCCTCCCGCGGCGCCGGCGCCGGCGAGCCTACCGCAGCGACGCCCCGTCCCGTGGGCAGCGGCTTCCTCGGGGTGTTGCCGTTGCCTGGCGCGAGCGGGACCGCCCTGGTCGGGCTCACCGTCGGCTCCCGCAGCGGGGGCAGTTCAAAGACGCCGATGCTGCTGCTGCCTGCCACCCGCGCCGCGCCCCTGCCCCTGCTCCCCAGGGGCTTGATGGCCGAGCCTCGCGGCTTCTTGGCCGTGGCAGACTTCTCCGGGACGCGCTCATCCTCCGAGTTGGGCAGCTCGTACGGGTCCGGCCGGACCCCCGGCGTCGCTCCAGGTGCCGTCGACTCCTGCGCTGCTGCACGAGAGCCACCGCGACTGCTGCCCCCGCGACCGCGCCCGCGCCCGCGCCCGGACGACGCTGCCCGGCCCCGACCCCGGCCCCGGCCCCGCCCTCTCGCCGAAGTGGAAGAGTCTGGAGCATCGGCTACTAATGACGGCGGTGATTGAGCAGTCCCACTGATCTTTCGCTTTTTTGTTGATGCTGCCGCCGTCTGTGGCGATGAGGCGTCAAGATCCTGACGCGCTCGCTTGGCTCGTGTCGGTGCCGATTCCGGCTCCATCACGCCTGGCCGTGGATCTGCCCCGAGATGCGCTGGTGGGTTGTGGCTTTCAAGATCCTTGCAGGAAAAATTGGCAGATAATACAATCCAAGCAGAAGTGTATCCAATTTGAGTTGCGGGTGAACTTGTCAAGAGATAAAGTCCTCTTCCGATCGCGAGGCGCGTCTTGTCAAGTGCAGTGCATGGGCCTCTCTCGAGCCCCAATCTAGCTAGTGCTTGGTTGAAACGCGCCCCAGAGGTTTCCTGGCACGAAAGTGGAAGGACCTCACGTGACTCTTCTGCGTGCAGATGAATAGGGGAAAATATGGAGACGTACAACCACGAGTAGGCTCGGCGTCACCTTATCTGCTGGTGCGAACACAACAACGAAGAACAACACCACAGCTTGAATGGTCTATCAAAACATCAATCATCCCACAGACCCAAGACGCTCCATATACGCCAAAACTCCCAAGATCAGTTCCCAGACAGCCCAGATATGCTCGTTATCATTAGACACAGGCCGTGCATCATGCAGACCTGTGGACACCGGCCTGCGAAGACGCTCAGTCCACAAGCATGGTATCATCACCATCGAATGCAGGGCCCTGTGGCTCCAGGGGCACCCCCCTTCCCCTCCCCGCCAACAGCTCGCGACGAACCTCAGGCCCGATGCCCACGTGTCCATGGGTCAAGAGTAGATCGAGCAGCAGCTCGCGCTGCTCCTCCGTGATCTGGTCTCGGTAGTGTTGCGCAAACGACAGGAGGCACTTGTGCCAAATGACAGGCAGAGCAACCCTGCTCATCGCTGACCCATCTTTGCCGATTTGGCCAACATCCTCTTCCCTGACAGAGGCCGGGTCTGCGTTTCGGAAACGGAGGACTAATCTAGGCGTCAGCACCCCCGCGTGGTCGTTATGTGACGTACTACTGTTCCTGGGGGGCGACTTACAATGGAACACTAATGCGTCTATGCACTGATATGGAAGAGCGTACTTCTTTTCCAAGAGACAGCGAAGCAGGATATTGGTGGCGCCACCGCCCTCGGTGCCCTGCGATGCCTCTTGGGCCGCAATATCGCACAGGCCTTTGATCGCCGCGGCCGAGTGCAGCACAGGAACCGACACTCTCGTCAGGACAGCAGCCACGATTGCAGCCTCCCGGAGGGTGCAGCCGCCAGACACCAGCGGGAACAGAAAGCCCTTGAACCAAGCGGCTGGTCTGTACAGACCCTTCTTGAGCGCGTTGAAGATGTGGGGATTCAACTTCTTGTGCTCAAAAATGTCCGTCTTGAAGGCGTCCAGGACCACAAGCTCCATGAATCGCTGAGCTACTATGGGCTTGGCTGAGGAGAAAATCTTGGTGGCGGCAAACACGGCGTTCGCGGTCCAGAGGTGAGGATTGGTGATGGAGAGAATGTCTTCCCATCGGGGGATCGTTGGGAGGACCTTGAACGGCTTCGGCAGCTTTCCGGATTTATCTGCTCATCATTAGTACCAGGCGACCGAAACGGGTCCTGTCTGCGAATGGACTCTGTGCCTACATCTTGCGAGCATTTCGCCGATACTGAAAGCCCAGGGCATATGTTAGCATCCAGTTGCTCGTCTCCCATGCAGCCTTACCAAGTCGGTCCAATCCAACTTACACAGTATAAACATCAATCACTTTGGGCGGCAGGTCCTGCACGTCCTCGTCCACGGCTGATATCCGTGCTTTCCTGGCATCCATGGCCTCTTTTTCCTGAATTTTGGCCATGATGATATCGGCAAGGTTCGTCGGAGCCTCCTGCTCGACCTCCTGGCCGCCTCCCCAGCCCAGCTTCAGCAGTGGGTCGTCGTCTCCGCCGCCGGGAAGGAAACGGTTGAAGGCCTCTAGGTCTTCCGGGTCAACCTCGACCTCCTCGACTTCCTCGTCCGAGCCCCAGGCAGCATCGTCGTCGGGGTACTCCTCGAAGTCCGGCCCGTCCATGTCGTCCCTCGAGTCGAACGCGAAGGCATCGCGGGCGCCTGACGGGGCTCTGCGCTTTCGGTCTTCTTCCTCCAGCTCCCGGCCTAGAGCCAAGATTTTCTGCGAGGCCCTGCTGTCGACATATTGGTCACCCTCGCCGGCCTCCTTCGACTTCCTCTTGGGGGCCTTCTGTTTGAGAACGCCGGTGGCCAGGATGTCGGATTCGAGCGGGTTATGGCGCCGCGAGCGCGAGGTCGGTGTTGTAGCTTTGGGCATCGTGGCGGTGTTATCAGACAGTCGCAATTCTGGTTGCGTTCTTTCCGTAGTATTTGGAGCTGCGCAACACTTGATTGGCATTCGCAACAACTTTTTTTTTTGTGTTGATGGCGGGGTGCCATCTTCTGCCGTGCGGTCAGCCACCAATGGACCCATATGTGCAAAAATAGCCCACGTTGATTGGATAGATGCTAATATGTGGATCTTCGATAAGCGGATAACGGGGGTTTTTTGTTTTTTTTCCCTTCCATTTGGCTCCGTGTCTCCATCCCGCCCCGCATCCCTATGCGCGAATGGGTGAAAGGCATCACTGGAAGCTGCAGCGAACAGCCAGAACGCTGCATACTGCATTCCACCCTTGCTGAATCCATTCACAGCTGAGGACAGACTGCTAGATCGGCATTGTATTCCCTTTGTCACAAGATTGCCGATCCGGACTCTGCGAAGATGCCGACGGAACTCGAAGAGGTAGGTAGATGCCCCCTATCGCAACTCATTATTGCAACGGAGGGTCGCTAAATACCATGGCTCTGTAGTTGGTCGGTTTTGTCGCCCATCCGAATCCTCAAATCCGCCAAGTTGCTGTTGAGCACTTGGTACCTTATTCCACAGCCGATGTAGCCGTCTTTAAGAGCGAACAGCTCACTCCGATAAAGAATCTCAAGATTCTGATCCGAGATCATCCAGTATGTAGATCCTTGAACAAGATGCGCCTCCCGTGTCAAGGGACAAGTGCGCTAATGCGAGCCCCTGTGAATTTGTCTTACAGAAAATCGCAGTCCACGCCATCCATATTCTCGTCAACCTCTCCGCAGACGAAGAAATTCTCAAGAACCTGGCTTCAGACCAAAAGTTCACAGAGACAGTATTTGCGCGCATCGTGGTACGTATAAGTCGGAACACCCATTCAGCTCACGATCTAATGCGCAATCCTACCAGAGCCCGTCAGAAGAGAATGCGAATCTTTTGGCAATGCTTCTGGCGAATCTCGCCAAGTCAGATGCGCTCAAGGACATATTGTCTCGGAAACAGAGCGCGCCTGAGCCGCTGGGGTCCGACGATCAGATCATAAACCAGCTTATGGACCTCTTCGTCAAGGGTGTGGACGGCTCATACAATAAGCATGCCAACTACGACTACCTCGCCTACCTGTTCGCAGACCTGGCCAAGCACGACGACGTGCGCAAGTATTTTGTCGAGAAGCAGCCATATGATGGCGTGGTTCCCCTGTCCAAGCTGCGAGTCTTTACGGAGCACAAGTCGGACGTGAGGAGGCGGGGTGTGGCTAGCACGATCAAGAACGTGGCCTTCGACGTGCCATCGCACCCGACTCTGCTGTCCCAGGACGAGGTCAATATCCTCTCTTACGTACTGCTGCCCATCATGGGCAACGAGGACTACGACGAGGACGAGATGCTGGAGATGCTCCCAGACCTGCAGCTGCTGCCGCCGGACAAGAAGAGGGAGGCAGACCACAACATCATACAGACACACGTCGAGACGCTGACGCTACTCACGACCACGAGGGAGGGGAGAGAGTTTATGCGTGAGGTTAAGGTCTACCCCATAATCCGAGAGACGCACATGCGCGTGGAGCATGATGGGGCGAAGGATGCCTGCGAGCGGTTGGTGCAGGTGCTAGCGAGGGACGAGGCAGAGGAGGTGGAGGAGGTGGATGACGATGAGAGGATCGTGGAGATTGAGTAACCTGTGTGCATATGTGTGTCCGCATACATAAGATGAGCTCGTTGACCTGGCCCTCGTGGATGTGAAGTTGTAGGACTTAACATGTGCTGAAGCGTGTGTGATTTTTACTGCGAAAATGTTTACCGAAGGCTTTGTTTTAACCCCCGATGAACCAAAAAGAAAAAAAACCCAGCACATTGAGAGTTGAGAGATTATAACTGCACATAAATTGATACGCAGTGAACTGTTAGAATAAAAATATATCTTGTATTTGGTGCGAAGATGGTCGAAATTGGCGACCTGGCTGGAACTACGGCACGACAGGTTGGTTATAAGCCCACCCTAGCACTAATGTGCCCATCCAAGAAGCGGGGCGAATGGTTTAGTGGTATAACGCTTCCTTAGCATGGAAGAGGTCCGGGGTTCGATTCCCCGTTTGTCCAGTTCCGAGTCTTTCCTTTTGCTAGTTTTGTCGTCGACATCGGCCTTGCTTTCGGAATCGTTGTCGGAGTGTTATTTTTTTTTATATATACAATCCAGTCCAATGTCTTCTACACCGTTGACCAATGTGTTTCTGCTTGAGTGCCGTTACAGGAATGCTTAGAGATTGGGGGAAGCACAGGCTTGGCATCGGACCTCGAAATTTACTTTGCATTTCGAATGGACCCATATGGGTGTGGGTGGGCTGTAATAGCGCGCCATGTTGTTGGGAGTGGCTTGCAAGGTTTGTTACGCGGTGACGCTACTTCAAATCATCATCAACGGTCAACAATGTTAGTCCTGCTCCATTCCTGTGACTCTTCCTCCACCCTAGTTCTCGTCCACACTTGAACCTCTTTTCGCCTCCTCGTAGCTCCGTTTTCTAGCCCTGCGGGCGGTCTGACGGAATGGGGCCTGCATGGGGCCTGGTCTCTGTCTTTGCCTCCCTCCAGCGCCCGCGAGCATGTGAAAGCGACCCGCTGCCGTCAAACGTGCCGGTCGGTGGCGGGGCTTCAGCGGTTGCGGCCTGGTCAAACGAGCGTTTTCCCACCGTGCATGCGCAAGCTTTCGCCGCTGATACGGGCTTCTTCTGCTGAGTCTGCACCCCTAATCCCCTCACGTACAGGCATGGTTCCCAGGTGGCCGGGGGTGGCCGCACAGATTCGGCGGGACTCGGCTCGCTCGTGCAAGCAACTTTGACCTCACTGCATTCTTTTTTTTTTCTTTTCTTCTCTTCTCTCATTCTTCCTGCAGCTGCCCGTCTTTGCGCCTCGAGTCCCTTTGCCATTCGCTTCTCACTCACCTAATTCGCGTTCTTCACCGTTGGGGGAAGTATCCGCCCTTGGTAGATAACCTACCTGCGGGTGCCCATAACTTACTGGCTGCTGGCTCTTGGAGTCGCCGGCCGATACTCTCTTTCCCGCTGGCATCCGTCTGTCTCTCTTGCTTACCCTTGTCACTGTTTCAGCTGTCACCCACAAGTCTCCGACTCAGCTTCCCGCAGGCTGGCCCAGCGTTGCGTCGAGGGTCCGCCACACACCCAAGCATTCCGTACCGATAAGACAGCCTCTTCTGGGTGCCGGGAAACCTTGGAGCTCTGAGCCCGAACCGAAAAAAAAGGCCTCCCACCTTCACTCATGCGGATCTGGGTGAAATTGTGTCAGACGTAAGGCCCTTGAGGCCGGAGCATCGGCTTGTTCTTCTGCACGCCGTTGCGGTTCCCCCTTCGAATTCGGCTATCTTCCCCCTGCTGCCCTTGCCCTTGCCCTTGCCCTCCGCCGCCGTCGTCAGAAGCCAACCCACCCATCATGGTGGCAACCTCACAAGACGGAGGTCTATCCGCAGGGCCAATATCCGTCATTTTCGAGGTCCTCCCGACCTCGATCCAGGCCATCATCCCGCCCATCCCCTCGCTCAGGCGATCAGTCAGCCAAAGGAGGATGATGAAGGCCACCTCCTTCCTCCCTGCCGCTCTCTTTGTCCTGCAATCACAGACCCCGCTTCCCGCCGCCGATAGCCTCCGCCCGCTCTCGACCGACGACGTCAGCCTCGTCGTCGAGGAGGACATGGAGAGCACCACCGACGAAAGCACCACCACCGCCGACCCGAGAGACATCGCCCAGTACTCGACCCCGAGGCAGGTTCGCCCCCGCGAGGTCGTCGAGTACGCCGCCGCGCCGCCGCAGCCGCGGTCCGGGGGCAGGATGGGCTTTCAGTTCCTGCGGCTCTCGCGGCGGTCCAGCTCGACGGCGTCGTCGTCAGCGTCGTCGTCGGCGGCGCCGGGCGCCAGCGCCGGCATCGACCGCAAGTTCCAGCGGCGCGGACGCGAGCTCCTCCGCGACTCCGAGGCCGAGGCCGACCCGTCCAACCCAGACCCGAACCCGGCCTTTGAGCGCCGCGCCTACCTGGACGGCATCGCGTACCTGCTCCAGGGCCTCCCCCGCGACCTGGACGAGGTCGAGGTCAGCATCCTGCGCGGCTCGTTGCCCGACCCGCTGCGCCATGACGCGAACCTACGGCAGCGCAACGGCCTGACGAACGGCGGCGACGAGTTCCAGCGGTCGTCGGGCTTGTCGTCGCCCGAGCTCTCGGCACATGGCGGCGGTGAGTCCGTGTCGATGCTGCGGCTGCGGGGCGCGGGCCCGTCGCCGGTGCACAGGACGGTGCGGACGCTCATGACGGGGCTCATCTTCATGCTGCGGCTCTTCTTGTCCGTCTTCGCCACGGCGGTGCAGGAGGTGGTGCGGGTGGGCAACGAGTACCAGATCCCGGAGCGCGTGACGCGCCAGACCATGTTCATGGCCAGCTCCTTCGCCAGCATGGGCACGTCGGCCGCCAGCACCATCGGCAGCGTGAGCAAGGCGTCGTACGCCATGGTCGACGACCGCGTCGGCAACGGCCTCGGCACCATTCTGCGGTGGGTCGCCGACGAGACCATCGCGGGCGTGTGCGACGGCCTGCGCGACGGCCTGCGTTACCAGCTGTACCAAGAGGGGCAATAGCGGTCACTGGAGCAATCCTCGGAGGGCATGTTTTGTTTTTCTCGAACTCTCTCTGACTCTTTCATCCTCTTTTCCTTTGTCACACAACGCTATGATGTACGATCTACCAGATATCGTCAAATTTGGACGTCTGGGATATAGAAACGAACGACCACGTAAGGAGAAATTGGATAGAAGCCATGTTCAACTATCGGGTTCTCGAGGCGGTTTATGGCGTTAGTTAGGAAAGGCACGCTTGTTTTTAAAAGGCAGTGTTTTAATCTTGGTTTTGTTCATCAAATGTTGTCGTGCATCATCACCAAAGGTCGCCAA
Organism: Gaeumannomyces tritici R3-111a-1; assembly: GCF_000145635.1. Classification (NCBI taxonomy): domain Eukaryota; kingdom Fungi; phylum Ascomycota; class Sordariomycetes; order Magnaporthales; family Magnaporthaceae; genus Gaeumannomyces; species Gaeumannomyces tritici. The sequence continues at coordinate 3,153,680 of NW_008804548.1, read as the reverse complement.
TCCGAATTGAAATTGTTGTTACACAGTGTCTCCAGTAAGCAGATAATGATAGTTCGGTCCACACTGTCCTGATAGTCTCCTCAAAGCTGACGAGGCTTGCCGAGAGCTAGCTGAGCGAATTCTTGTGTTCATGTTGCTTTGGGACTGAGTGCCGCGATGCAACGGGGTGGAAGCAGACAAGCGGCTAAAAGGGAAATAAATCACTGCTCTTGTCGCATGGCCATGGATATCAATGGAGCCCGTCGAATTAAGTTCAATGCTGGGCCGGAGTCTGGGACGTACCAAGTAAAAAAAGCCCACCAGTAGCGTCGGCAATGCGCTAGTGGTGGATATCATTAGGTGATGGCCTGGGAGCTCAGCGCGCTGCGCCCCGGATCCACGTGCTAAGTGTGCAGTGCCTGTGCCAGATTTAGCGGCTGGAACAGGGGCGCCCGCGCGACAGTGTGGGACACGGTGCCATCCGCAACGCAGCCGAGCCCTCCCCCATGCCCCCCATCAGTGCTGTCCCGCTGTGTTTGGTGGACACCCACTCAGCCGGCCCAGCCTGCTCACTCCATTGTCCCGCTCATTGACAGCTGCGCGGCCGTGGGAGGGATACGTATTCGTTTGGGGAGCAACCACACGAGTCGGCCAAGAAAGTCAGACGACGACCAGACAACAAAAGAGCATTGTTGCTACCTTCTCACCACACCGCCAGCGCGCATTGTAGTCTTTGACAGTTGTCAATTGAAGCCCGCGGGTCTGCGAATCGAACCGCCCCCCGCATCTCCTTTCATTTCCCCGCGTCTTTGGGCTCGTTTTGGGCTTATCGACGGATTCGGCCTTGCCTCGACACCAACAAGCACGCTCGAAGCAAATAAATCGGTAGCCAATTAACAACCCGCACGGCACCGGGCATTCATTTGTGCTCTCACCTTTTATACCATCCCACTCAAACTCGCGGAAGCGACGACAAAGACGCCCACGCACTGCCATCTACCAGCCGATACTCGTCCCGAACTCCAAGCCGCCGCCGCCGCTGCCGCCCCGCGTCGTTCCACATGCGCCGACGGAGGGCCCGGTGATCTGATGAATACGGCTTGGCCACGACTGAGGACGCTCCGTGTCGGGGTGGACGAGGCCGTGCCTTGAGTGTTTTTGTTGCCCTCCTGCAACCAACGGCCCCAGACGCCAGCCGCCATGTCCGCCTCCACGACCACGAGCCGCCCACGCCAGCGCCGCGCCGGCAGCGCAGGCCTAACCGACGACGGCTCCAAGTCCCGATCTACCTCGACTTCCCTCCTCGCCGCCGGCCCGACGAGCTCATCATCCAGTCGCCGGGTGAGTCCCACCCCGAGCTCCCGGAACTCCCGGAACCCCTCGTCCTCGCGAGCCAGCGATTCGTCCTCTTGGATCGTCGGCGGCGGCGGCGGCGGAGCGAGCTCCTCCTCGCTCGGAAAGGGGCTGTGGGATGGTGGTTTGGCGCCAGCTTGGGCCTCGGTCCAAGGCTTCGCCTCGTCCATACTATCTGGGGAGAGCCCGTACGCGAGTGATACGGACCGGCAAGGAGAAAGCAACAAAAGCCGTGCCAGGCGGCCAACGCACCGACTGGAGCATACATCTCCTCGACAGGCTCCCGAGGCCTGGGGCCCTGAGCCACCGGGCTCCAAGCAGAAGCCCCATCTTGACCATGTCGCGGCCGGTAGTATGGCCGAGCGTGAGGCGGCTCTCAAGGCCAGGCGTACGGCGAGCGTGCTGGAGAGCCACGAGGGCGTCAACGGGGGGCTCGACGTAGCGGGAAAGTTCAAGCGGCGGTCCTCAGACGAGAATCTCAGAGGATCCAGCGCCACTCAGGAGCCCGAGGAGTACCTCGCCTATATCCACCATGTCCAGCCGTCGGACACGTATGCCGGCATAGTTTTGAAATACCGCTGCCGAGAGGACGCTTTCCGGAAGGCCAACGGGCTGTGGTCGAGGGACAACATACAAATACGCAACTTCCTGGTAATGCCCGTGGACGCATGTGAGATTAAGGGCCGAACTTGCGGTCCACCAACGTATTACTCTCAGGATGTTGACCTGCTGGCGACTACGCCAGGGAAGGGGGGCGGCAGCAAGGATGTGGACGACTTCTTTAGTCCCTCCCCGAATGGAAAGTTTGCCGAACAACCACCGTCAATCGAAGATGCACACCCGTGGACGCACGTCAGGTGGGTGGCGCTAGAATCTTTCAAAGGCCCGATAGAGATTGCGCGGGTCTCACGGAGGAATACTGGTTACTTCCCCCCACGGAGGAAGAAGAGCGTGCACACGACCACGACCCTTTCGACCCCCCGAGGATCGATGGATTTGCCAGGAATCAACCTCGCCGAGTCGATCGACAGCCCCAGCAGCACATCCTCCCGGAGACTGAGCGGGCTCTCCAACAGGCCCCAGGGGGCGGGGCACGCATACAGCGCGTCAGTTCCGTCACCGTCATCCCGGAGCAGGGGCGGCAGTGTTGGGCAGGATGAACACAGGCCGGCGTGGATGCGGCGGCCGGGCGGGGTCGGGTCGCTCGGGAGGACGGTGCGCGCGCCAGGCCCGGAGAAGGACTACTTCAACGTCTTTGCGCACAAGCACTTCCCCGGCATCGGCATCGGCTCGCTACCGTCCATGTCCGTCATGGGCTCCGAGACTGCGCGCTTCGGCTTCAACCCGGAGGCCAACGGGATCGTGGAAAGTCCCTTTGAAGGTGGCCGTGACGGAACTTCGGCGGCTGCGGCCGCGGCCGCGGGAAATAACGGGACGGGCCTCGAGCAGGCGGCGGCCACGGTCGAGATGTGGCTGCGAGGCGCCTTCGCCAAGCGCTCGTCCGGATCCATGAGCCCCGGTTTGCGCCGGCAGACGCAGCAGCAACAACAACAACAGCAGCAGTCCCACGCCCGCCACTCGAGCGACTTTGACACCACGGGCTACAGCGACCTCATAGAGCTTGAGGACACCAACAGCGACGACGGGCGGGCTGGCGGCGCCGTGAACCTGCTGAGCTCATCGGGTAACGCCGCGGGCTCGTCTGGACGGAGCGGTGGGAACAGCTCGGCGCTGCGGGGTCGGACGACAGCCGGCGGAGGAGGAGGAGGAGGCGTGGGCAAGGGGAAGAAGGCGGATTAGGGGACCGAATGCATGGTGAAGATGTGCCCGTGGCCCGCCAGGGGCGAGTTGCTCAGAATTGCATGATCGCGTCAAAGTTGCAGATAGATATACAGCTTGTCGCGGAGAGGATATTTGGATAAGAGGGAGAGTTTTTACCCCTTCAGGCATAAAGCGGCGTTTTCACTTGTTTTTCTTTGTTTTTTTCTCTTTTACATGCTTGGGCATGCGATCTGTATATACAGGGATTTTATCACCGTTATTCTTTCCATTCATCTATGTAGGGCGTTCAAAAAAGTCTTCTGTCTTCGCATTCACTAATTCCTGTAAGTGTAGGTGGCATTCAGATATGGATGCTCCTGAACGCAACCTGGGGCTGGGGGCTTGGTGGCGGGGTTAGGGTTTCGCGGCCCTCCAAACCATCGCCAGCGACTTGTCGTTCTGGCCATTTGATATCCGCGCCGGGTCCCTCATACCCACCACCTGGAGCACCCTCCGAACCCACCATTGTGCCCGCCGGCACTCGACACGCGCAATGACGATATACCTACGAAACGGCTGACCGCGACAACCACCGAAAACGCTCGACGACCACGCCGCCGGACCTGAACGCGGCCCGCCCCGTGGGCGCCGGCGCCAAATAATGCCCATCTGCATCGAGTGCCGGCACCCGGTCAAGACGCTATGGACCAAGTACTCGGGGGCCGGGGACAAGTCGAGCGGGCACAACATCCGGCTGACGGTGTGCAAGAACTGCGGGCGCTTCTGCGACAAGTACGTCGAGCACGACTTTGTCGTGCTCTTCATCGACCTGGTGCTCATCAAGCCGCAGGTCTACCGCCACCTGCTGCACAACTCGCTGATGCGCGAGGGGGACCGGTTTGACGTGTGTTCTTGTTCTCTCGACCGACCTGCGATGCTCCCCC
>NW_008804548.1:3122064-3149467 GCF_000145635.1 Gaeumannomyces tritici R3-111a-1 | reverse complement strand
CCCCCCCCCCCCCCCCGGGAACCTAAGAAAACTTGTAGCTGACCAGAGGATTTGTCACCGTTTTATAGCCTGCCATGATCCGCCTTGGGGTCCTCCTCCTCCTCTTCGACGTCTACCTCACCTGGGCGCGCATCGAGAAGCAGTTCAGCGCCGACAGTGTGCCGTATCAGGCCAGCTTCGGCCGGCTCTCGCAGCAGCCGATTGTGTTTCAGTACCTGTTCTTTTGTACGTCGTCGCCGTCCATAACCATAACCACAAGCATAACCACAACGCAAAAGACGTTCCCTGCTAACCAAAAGTATTTTCTCCCCACACCCGCAGTGCTCCTCTGCTCCCTCTCCAACCTCGCCCTCCACCTCTCGATCCGCTTCCTCACCTCGTCCCCGCTCTCCCCGCTCGCCCTCCTGGGCCTGCTGCCGACGTACGCGCGGCCCAACTCAGTGTCGACGGCGCTGCTTGTGTCGTCGTCGACCAAGCTGTTCCCGATCCTGATGGTGATCTGGGAGTACGACGTGCCCGCGGCGGCGCGCAGCTTGGGGTGGGCCGTGGTGCTCAACAACGTCGAGGCGCTCAAGATCCTGCTCGACTGTTCCTACGGCGCCGCCGCCCTGCTCGCCACGGCCGGCGCCCTCAGCCGCTGGGCCGTCGGCGCCGCCTTCCTCTGGGCCGCCGGGCTCGAGGGCGTCGACTCGGCCGGTGAGGCGAGCGTGGCCGAGGACGGGCGCGCGCTGTGGGCCATGGTCCTGACTGTCAGGGACTGGGCCGGGAGGTTGGCTACTGGGTGAGCTGGAAGGAGTGGCTATTTGTGTTTCTTATTGATTTCTTATTGATTTCATGTCTCTTGTTCTTTTTATAGCCTGGATAGCAGACGCGTTGGAATGCTCAAGGATTGTCGATGAAGCGTTGTTTGGTAGATATGCCATGCTTGAATTCGTCTGCGCAGGTATTAGGAGAGCTCGTCCACCTTCCTTCCCACAGAGGCACCCAGACAAGCCATGGTAGAAGCACACGAATACCCAAACTCGACCTGATGCTTTCCTGTACAGACAAAAAAAGAAGCCATATAAATAACCCTACCCAATTCCCAAAACGCCGCTGGATGTATAAACATGTGTAGATATGTGAGTACAGCTAGCCAACGCACATCACTGGCCGAGATAGCACGCTGGATGCCGTCGAGGCTCGCAATGTGTCCGCCAGAGTTCTGTCCCTAGATTCCCGCCCCCTTGACCAAGAAATGTCCTATTTGATTTTGAACAGGATGGTCGTCGAATATTCATCGTTTCGGTATTCGGTGTTCCGAACTCTCGCCCCCTCCTCCCTCAGTGGTGCAGGAACTCCTTCCTCAGATCGGATCGCCTCGGCACGATCAATGGATTGAGTTGGGCCAGGAAGGTGATGGCCCACATCAGGTAGCAGCTGACGAGGGCCAGGATCAGCGAGGAGCGCCACAGCCTACGGGTTCGCGCTCTTGTTAGCAGGTGTTTTTCGTCTCCGAGGCAAGCGGTGATGGCCCATCGGGGACGTTGCTGCAGGATGGAAGCCCCGACTCCTCCGTTCAAGGAGCAAATTGCAGGCTGGCCGACAGACTCGAGCGGGGACGATGGCGGCGACGCAAACGGTGACCGAGGAGACGATGGGAAGCGCAAGGGAAGGAACGTACACTTGGTTCTCCCCCTTGGGCGAAAAGAACCAGGCGACCGCGCACATGACGCCGACGATGAACAGGCCGATGAAGATGCTCCACCTGTGGTTTCCCGGCGAAGGCTCGGGGTCAGCAAATCCGGCGGCGATTGAGATGGCTGCGACGAGACGTACCCGGTCGCCATTTTGCCTGGATTCGTCGGGGTTCGTGGTGTCTAGGGCGAGGATTGTGTTTGTGCCGTGTTCTTCGGTCGGTCCGGCGTATTTCCTGCTGGTTTGCTTGTCGCTTTCAACTTTGGCCAGTTCGAATTGTCGACTTGCGAAGCTCCGAGACGGGGTGCGCGTCAGGCCTTCGACTGGGCTGTTCAATGGGAGCTCCAGTAGCACGCGGCCCACGCTGCAGCTTGCTGGGCCGCTGAGCTTAGTCAGCCATTGCACCGTGGCTGCGCTTTGGCTCCCAGTTTTCCCTTATTTTTATTTCTGTCATTATTCCTATCGTTATTCTTACTACCATTATCATTCCCCGGGATTTTGCTTCTTGTTATTCTTATTATTACCCTGCTTTTATTCCTATTCCTACTCGTTTTCCTTCCTGGTACCCATTCTGTCGTTCAGGAGGGATTGCCATCTTTTCTGTGGTGAGCGTGACGCCTTTGATGCTTTCGCATTACAATATCCTCCTTTATCAGCATTTGTAAATACAATATTGGCAATATATTGAAGTACAAAGCTCTGATCTTCTGAGCTTTTACAGCCCCCGAAATGACCGCCGTCGCGTTTACGCATCATTCTCAAATTTCAGGCCCGCCTCCTTCCGTACGGCGCCATAAATCCCTGCAATGTCGCCCTTGGCGCCCACGTGCTCCTTGACCATAACCAGGTGGGCGTCCGCCGTCTCGGCATTGCCAAGCCTGGCGCCGACCGAGCTGGCCAGACTCATGGCGTGGCGCGCGTCCTTGCGCGCCAGGTCGACGGCGAACAGGGGCTCCTCGCGCCTGTGGTAGTCGCCCGTCAGCATGCGCGTCGAGTAGGCGGCGTAGGGGCCCGGGAAGAGGTTCTCGATGAACTGGTGCAGGTACTCGGTGCCCAGCCCCGTCTTCTCGGCCAGCACGTGGCCCTCGGCCAGCTGCTCGACCATGTTGAGGATGAAGGTGTTGCCGATGAGCTTGAGCGTCAGCGCCGTCCGCGCCGGCCGGTCGCGCATGTCGATCTCGGCGCGCGCCGTCACGCCCTTGAAGTAGGCGCCCGCCCGGTCCACCGACGCCCTCGGGCCCGCGAGCACGGCAACCAGCGCGCCCGAGTCCGCCATGGCCGGGGCGCCGAAGACGGGCGCCGCCACGAACTCGGCCCCGGCCCCCGTCAGCGCCTTCTCCAGCCGCTCGGTGGTGTCCGGGTGTATGGTGGAGCACTCGACGAAGAGCTTGCCCGCCACGCCGCCCGGCACACCCTGGACCGAGGGCCCCAGCAGCGTCGCCTCGGCCACTTGGTCGTTGGCGACGCAGCTGAAGATGATGTCCGCTTTGGCCACGGCGGCAGCCAGGTCGGCTACGACTTCGGCTTTGCCCTCGGGGAGTGTTGCCTTGAGCTCCTCTGCGCGCTTCTGGGTGCGGTTGTAGAGAAGGAGAGGCTTGTCGAGATTGCCCTTTTCGACTATGTTTTTGCACATGCCCTGGAGTGATGAAGTGTCAACGAGTGATGTCGACTGGGCGAACTTGGTCACAGCGAATCGGACTTACCCTTCCCATATTACCCAGCCCGATCCAGAGAAGCTGAGGAGCCATCGTGAATGATATGTCTGTGTAGTGATCTTGAAAATGTCGAATAAACCGAGAACCCTGTTAGTCTCGGAGTTGTGATAAGGATTCCAGTTATATCCACGATGGAGGAGACCGAGGCATTATATAGCTGGCCCAGCCGTACTAAGGTTGGCATCGAGGGTTTTATTTCACCCGTCGAGTTGGCTGGCTTACAAATTGCTGCAAATGTCTGCCCAGCTCTTTATCGTTGGCCGTGGCGGGTGGGTGGGAGAATCAAGGCCGCATGTGTATGAGCCTGAGGTTCGGATACAATATACTTCCCCCACTCACCGGGAGCAGCAGCATAGAACCGGGCAAGGACGCCGGGCGCGGGGCGGCGTTTCAACGGGATTGGATGGTCGCTGCGCAAGTACACCACTGCCGCGCACAGCGAGTCAAGGTGGTACATGTACCTGCATGCCTGGTACATCAGTGAGTGGCGTGTGGCCAGCTGCGACTGGCCTCCTATTGCTTGGTGCTCTCTCACTAGCATGCTACTCAAACTAACGGCGCTTACTAGTATCGATACACTCGGTAGCCGAGGCCTAATATCATGTTTCTTTGTGTGTTGCTTTGTGGCTGAATCTTCCCTCGCTGGGCAAAGGGAGTGGCCCGCGAGCAGCTCATGCCAGGAATATCAGTCAGTCTGATCGACCACATGCATCTTGAGTCCCATGCCCTGGCTGGCACATGCTCGAGTTCTGCCAGAGGTGTACTGCCGGATCTTAACAAGTGTTGGGTGAACCAGGGGTAGCACCAGGGGTGAAAAACAGATAAAGAGAGAGAAAAAGAGGGAACCACAGCGAGAACATGGTGACGCTGAACTGACTCACCCCACGACCAGAGAATAAAAACCCAAGGCGGAACAGACCTCAACCTTACACAGGCCGGACATACAATCTCGCCCAGAATGATGGCCTAACCCTCCCCAGACGCCCTCGATTTTCTCAGTCCTCATTTCCGACCGTCATGTTTCCCAAAGAATGATGCGAAGCACCGCCTGGAATAGGGCGGGCTCAATTGCCCAGCAGGTGAGAAGCGGCCATAACGACCAATCCGACCGAGCTCCGACCTCGGCGAGCCCTGCGTGCGCGTTGGAACAGGCGTTCGCAGCACGCCTTAATTGCAAACAGCCACTAACAGCGACAACAACTTGAAGGCCCGCGCCGGTAGGGTCTGTGAATGTCGGCGCTCAAAGTCGACCAGACGGGCGGCGACATCGTCGGCCACGAGCCGCACTCATGTCTCGACTTGCGGCTCCGCCGACGCCAAAGCCACCGACCTGGGCTCTCTCTGGCCCCCGGTCCCGCGCTGGAGGAAGGAGCAGTCCTCCGAGGACAGGGATCTGCTCAGGTCCGTCTTTGAGTCGTCGCCGACGAAGCGAGACACGAAGCAGTACCTCCAAAGCTTCGGCCCAGCCGTGCTTGCTCGCTCGGCCAAACTAAAAGCGCCTGGCCATGAAGCGGCCATCCAGGAAGCCGCGGCTGCAACAACTACGGGCCTGGACGATTTTGCCCAGGACAAAATCCCCCACGTCGCCCTCGTCAAGATACGGGAGCCCCAGTCCATCGACGATGAGGCCCTCAGGGCTCTCGGGAAGACTCTGCTGCAGCTACGGGCGCTGGGAATGCCGAGCATCGTCGTCATCGACTGCGAGCGCGAGGTCGCCGGCAGCAGGGCCGAGTGGTGGTCGACCGTTGTTGAGCAGACGGAGCGTGTGCTTGCGGCCACCGGCAAGGGCCGCCACAGCCGAGTGGTCGACTCGCTCTTGGGCATTGCGCCAACCGCCCACCCCTCGTCTCGGTTTCTCGCCGGCGGCATCTTTGTCGCCTTCGAGGAGCCTTTGATCTCGCCCTTGCGTGACGCGTCCATCGTCCTTGTGCCGTCGTACGCGACTTCGACCGATACGTCCATCGCCGTGCCCATCAACTCGAACGAGCTGGTCCTAGCCCTCGCCAAGTATCTCGCCGGGATGCAGTTTCTGTCTCGGCAGGATCCGGCCACGACCGCGGCCTTGCCCCCCAGACCTGTGCTCAAGGCAACAGTTGCTAGAGTCATCCTGATCGACCCCTTGGGCGGCACTCCAGCGCGGAACCGGCCAAACGGTGCCCACATCTTCCTGAATATGACGGATGAGTTCGATTCGGCTCTTGAGGACATCCAAACGACGCCTGACCGCGGGCTGCATAAATATGGTTCTGGAGCAAAGGTTTTGTCGGCAGACTTCATACGCAAGAAACACTCTGAGAATCTGGAGCTCACCAGGAACATCCTCGCCATGTTGCCTTCCACGTCCTCCGTTTTGATAACAACGCCAGAGGAAGCTGCCAACATCAACATCACTCGCAGCAAGAGCCGAGAAATTGAGATGCCCAAACAAGACTTTGGGTTTCTAGGTACTACGGGGACTAGGAAGGCCAAAAACCCGCTCATATACAACCTCCTGACGGATCGGTCAGTCTTTTCGTCGTCTCTGCCTCTGGGCAGAATCGCAGCGTCACGGAGCCGAAAGGACATAAACGAGCAAGAGAAGCAGCTGCAGCAACAGCAGGAACATAGCACACAGGACTCACAACCTCGCTCACGGACGACTCTGGCCAAGCGCGGACTGCCCCTGACCATGATCCCAGATCCCCGGCAGCAACTCTGGGTGCCGCCGCCGCCGGGGGCGCCGCGGCTCCGGCTGACTGACACTTGCATAGACCTGCCGCGGCTCGTGCACCTTATCAACGACTCGTTCGGGCGGCCGCTGGACGTTCGGGACTACCTCGAGCGGGTCAACGACAGCCTGGCTGGCATCATAATCGCTGGCGAGTACGAGGGAGGGGCGATCCTGACGTGGGAGGCGCCGGCGGGCCTGTCGCTGGACGAGGCGCAGCGGCAGGGTCGCCTAGTCCCCTACCTAGACAAGTTCGCGGTCCTCCGCAAGAGCCAGGGCGCGGGAGGGGTGGCGGACATGGTGTTCAACGCCATGGTGCGCACCTGCTTCCCCGAGGGCGTCTGCTGGCGCAGCCGCAAGGACAACCCCGTCAACCGCTGGTACTTTGAGCGGTCGCGCGGCTTCAAGCGGCTCGAGGACTCTAACTGGGCCATGTTCTGGACGACGCCGGACTGGGACCAGGGCCGCCTGGCCGACTACGAGGACGTCTGCCGGCGCGTGCAGCCGTCCTGGGCGGACAACAAGCACATTGTGGACTAGGGGCTATGTAGGTAGACTAGCGTTCAGGCTATTATTAGGCTTGACAGGACCAAACTGCACAACATACACGTCCGTGCGAGTATGCGGGGGAGGAGGCGTGTCGGAAGGGATCTTTGCTCGTGCGCTTTGCCTTGGATGCGACTCTAAAGTCCGAGGGATGGAACAGACATCGGCCCCGTAGAAAGGGCACTTCTTGTCTGCTTTTCTCATAGCTTGATGAGATGATTGGGGACTCGAATGACATTTGATGATTCTATCCGATGGGAGCGCTAATAGCTGTGGCTAGTAGCTCGTTGTGCTCCGTGTTGCTGCTCGATTGAATGAATGACAAGAATTAGCATGCGTGATCGTCAGCACTCTGGGCAGGGCTGACCGCCTTGATGGAGGGGAAGTTAGGCTCCACTTCCCACCTTGTGCCTGCATTCCAGGCCTAAAGCCCCTCCAGGCCGTCACCCCAGCACCCATGCCACTTGGCTCGCTTGCACAAGGGCACGCCTACGTAAGAGGTCAGCTTGTCGAACCAGACGCCCGCAGTGCAGAACATCACCACCACCCAAGCTCTACGTTTGTGGCCTAGCCTCGACACCTCGATAGGTTACCCTCCATCAACAAGCCCATCTCGAGCCCGCCAGCTGCACAACATTTCCGTTCCCATACCCACCGTCCCCGGATCAGCAGCGCAAAGATAAGCCCAAGATGGATTTCGGGTACATCAGCAAGAACCTCGGGTGCGTTTTTTTTCTCCGCCGCCGCCTTGCCAGCCAGCGGCCGCGATGACGACGACGACATCGCGCCCGATTCTCGATGGCGATAACCTCGGGGCGTGTGCACATACAGGCTAACACGGCACCACGCATCTTCCACACAGCTCGCTGGGGGCGTCCATCACCCCCTTCGCCTCCCGCACGTTCCAGTACACCAAGGAGCAGCTCGGACAGGTCGAGGACAAGGTTAGAGGAGAATACCATCCAACCACCACGTGCTCTTTGACCAGCTAGGCTGACCGGCCCCTGTTGCGCCCGCCGTCTCAGACCCAGCTGCCGCCCGACTACATCGACCTCGAGAAGCGGGTCGATGCGCTGAAGAACGTGCACCAGAAGATGCTCTCCGTCACGTAAGACCCCCGGGCGTCCTGGCATACTCCTGCGCTATGCTGGAGACTGGTACTATTTTGCTAGCGCCTGTTTTGTCCGGCCGGGTTGTGGGAAATAGCCGGCGAGCAAGGAAGACAGGACCGACAACAAGGCTGACCACCTACACCTACTCCTGACTTCAGCACCCAATACTCAAATGAGCCGTACGACTACCCGCCCAACATTAAGGAGACCTTCTCGGACCTCGGCAGGACTGTCAGCGAGAAGGTGACGCTGCTCTCGTCGGCGACGTCCCCCGCTGAGGCGCAGGCCGCGCTGACGGCCCCGCCCTCGGCCAAGCCGCAGCCCAAGACGTTCTCGCACGCCATCGCGCGGGTGTCGCTGGTCAGCAGCCAGGCGCTGCACCAGGCGCACGCGGGCGCGGGTGAGGATCCGCTCGCGACGGCTCTCGAGAAGTTTGCGCTCGCCTCGGAGCGCGTGGGCGAGGCGCGCCTGGCGCAGGACAACCAGATCCAGCGCAGCTTCCTGGCCGGCTGGAACACGACTCTCAACACCAACCTGCTCTTCGCCCAGCGCGCCCGCCGCAACGTCGAGCGCTCCCGCCTTACGCTCGACGCCGCCAAGGCCCGCGCCAAGGGCACCACCTGGAAGCTGCCCACCGTCGGCGCCGGTGCCGCCGGCCCGGCCTCGCCCATCCGCGCCGACACCCACGACGACCAAGACCTCAGCCCCGAGGCGCAGGAGGAGATTGAGAAGGCCGAGGACGAGTTCGTCACCCAGACCGAGGAGGCTGTGGGCGTGATGAAGAACGTGAGTGCCACCACCCGTCTAGCTGCGCCGCCCAACTTCTCTGACCCCTATACTGACAACGCCTTCCTCTGGCGCCCAGGTCCTGGACACGCCCGAGCCCCTCCGCAACCTCGCCGAGCTCGTTGCCGCCCAGATGGAGTACCACAAGAAATCCTACGAGATCCTGTCGGAGCTTGCGCCTCTTATTGAGGGTCTCCAGGTCGAACAGGAGGCAAGTCGCGATCCGAGCTACGGGCTCCACTGATTTATTATGTGATTACTGCTTTTTACTGCGTAAGAATGGGTGGGTGAGCGTCTACTGACTTGTGGTCGTTACAGGCGAGCTACCGGAAGAGCCGCGAGAATGCCTAAACGGGAGGGTTGAGGTAGCCAACAGACGAGGCGGAAATCATTCTTTGTTGTCGAACCGAGCCACAGGAGCTGGAATGGGACATACCCAGGGGGTGACTACCAGTAAGGTCGGCTAGTTGGGTGGTCAGCCTCGGCCCTGGAGGCTTGCAAGAATGCCGGTGTGGTTTTTTTTGGGTTTTTTTGGGGCCTACTAGTCTCGACAAGGCAGTTTTGGTAGGGCCCTCGGCTTGGGACGGAGTCTACGAGTGATGCGATGGGGTGCCTCAAGTCAGCATTGGGGGAGGCAGTCACTTTGCCTGTTTGCAATCGATTTCTGTGTTTACTTCCACATAGCTCTTGTTCCGAGTTTAGAATTGATATCACTTGCCTTCTTCGAAGCCACTCGCTGGTGGCGTCACCAGCCAATGGCGCCAAGGGCGCAATTGACGTCTGCCCCACCAGCCCCGACCGCCCACCTAGCACTCCACCTTGGGCGTGCTTGGCCAAACATCCCACAGCCCCAGAGCCTCGCCGGTTGTCATATCTCGCCCGCCCGCCACGGAGCCCGCCGACACTCCTTTGACCCAGCAATCCCTCCACAACCACTGGCGACGCCCAGTACCTACGACACCATGGTGAGTGCACCCACCTAGCCGCCGTGCTTTTCTCCCTTTCGAGGCCTGCTCGTGGGCAAGGACGACGCGTGTTGAAGCATCTGCTAATCGGCCTTCCCGCCCGCTCCCCAGCTGCCGCTAGGGCTCCTCAACGCGGCACAGGGCCACGCCATGATGGTGGAGCTCAAGAACGGCGAGACGCTCAACGGCCACTTGGTCATGTGCGACACGTGGATGAACCTCACGATGAAGGAGGTGGTGCAGACGAGCCCCGAGGGCGACAAGTTTATGCGGTTACCCGAGATATACGTCAAGGGCAACAATGTCCGTCGCCCACCTCATCCCTTCTTCTCGTGTGTCTCTCGAAACTGGATCGAGCCTGGGCTGACGCTTTTTTGCTGTTTGTTCAACCTGCCAGATAAAATACCTCCGAGTCCCGGACGAGGTGATCGACCTGGTGAAGGAGCAGCAGCAGCACCAGCAACAACAGGGCCAGCAGAGCGGCTTCCGTGGCGGCCGAGGCGGAGGCCACCATCACCGCGGGGGTGGCGACCACGGCCACCGGGGTGGTGGTGGCGACAGGGGACGGGGCGGCCGTGGAAGGGGAGGCCCCCGCGGGGGTAGAGGACGGGGGGGTGGTGCACAATAAAACACTTCCCAAGGGAGGAAAGAGGAGGGGACATGTGGAAAAAAAAGGAGAACACCGCTGCGCGCCACCGCCGTTGTCGGCGTTTGCGGAAACCAACCGATGATACCAGACCTACACCGACCCACCGATCTATACCCAGAAAGGCATACAGCACACTTCCCTCGATACTGCTTTTTCCGTGTATTCGAGGGGTTGGTTGTCGTGTTGCTCGCCGCCCTGCAGTCTCGGTAAAAGTGTTGCTTGAAGTGCGGATAGCGAGACTCGGAGGGGGTGGTGACGGCCAGGAGCCACTTTGAAGGACCAAAGAAGCAGCCTGGTCTTCCTTACCGAACTGGATTTCTTCTCCATTTAACGTGGAAAGGGTGTGATCGGGACGGAACGTCCCTTTTGGTGCGTTTATGCTGCAAGGTAGTCAAGGTCAAACCAGAGTTCAAACGTTCGTGTTGAAAGTGGGCCAGCGACATTAGGAGAGGTATACCTACCGAGCTGTGTCTCCGTGAAGTATCATGGCCAAGAGAAAATAAACCAAAGCAGCAACTCTCTGCACTGCTACGACCTGATGCCATTGCGGGAGAAGCCCCTGTATTGGGCGCACGTGACCAAACTCTTGTCAGCCGTCTTGCTGGTTCCAAGATCCACAGCGGGTCCCTGGCCTGCAGCCGCTGCCTCAAGGATTGTGCGATGACGAGAGCTCCCCTGTCGTAGCTTCTGAGGATGAAAAACACGAGCAGGAAAAATGAGTTGAGGCGCCATTGTCTGGCACAGGATACCCAACCAAAGCATTGAAGTGACGGCCAAAATCCCTCAGCATGGTCGCTCCACCACCTCGATGCTGAGCACCCGCGCCGCCGCCGGCGCTCGCGCCACGACCCTCACCATCGACGGGCTATGGCACTGTCTGTGCCCCTCAGTCGACCCGGCAGCTCTCGTCAGGGCTCTGGCGGCACCCTGCGCCTTAACCCCGGCCAGACCACGCCCGCTGCAGCCCAGTCGCTGTCAACGTCGACTCTACTCCTCGGCGACCCCGACGCCCTCTCCCGACCCCGCGCACGCCCGTTCGAGCCCCAACCCATCCCCGCCGCCACCGCAAACACCACCGCCAGAGCCCGACTTCCCGAAGCTTAGCGACTTCTGGGGCCGCCACGGCCACGGCGTGGAGGACCGGGTTCAGTTCACGCTGACGCAGGCGCAGAGGAAGGTGGCGGCGGAGCGGCGCCACCTGGCGGAGCGGCGCAAGAGCCTGGAGCTGCTGCGCACGCTGCGCAACAGCCCCGACCTCGCCAACCACGCCGTCGCCTGGGCCAAGCGCCTGCGCCGCGACATCTCGCCCAAGAACCGCTCCGGCTACCACCCGCTGGCCTTTGACATACTCATACGCTCGCAGGCCAACCGCCGCGGGAGCGCTGGCACCGTGCGCCACCTGCTCCGCCAGATGCAGGACGTCGGCGTCGACCCCACCCAGGAGGTGTACGGCAGCGCTCTGCGGGTACGTTTCTGGGCCTGGCCTGGCCGTTGGCCAGTCTTGACTGGCTCTGCTAATGTCCCCCTCGCTGACACACGCGCATCACGCCTCACCCATAGGCTCTCACCATCCACCCGGACTACGAACTGCGGAATTGGATCCTGAAAGACATTGAGAAGCGGGGCCTCGGCCTCAGGTTGGAGGACCACCACAGCATCGCTATAGGTCTTCTCCGTGACGGGCAGTACGAGCTTGCGCTGGACAAGCTGGAGTCCATGGTCAAGACTCTGGTGCGTGTGCCGGACTGGGTCTTCGACGTCTTTACATATACGTTCACGGAGCTAGGCTTCTACCACGAGGTATTCCAAATAATCCAGCACCGACTGGAGCGAGACGATGGGCGCGAGCCACCCGTCATACTGTGGTATTATATCCTGGACAGCTGCTCGCGCGGGCTGCACTACGAGGGCACCAAGTTCGTGTGGAACCGGGTGGTCGAGACGAACCAGCTGAACCCGCCCGACGGCGTGGTGCTCAACGTGCTCAACACGGCGTCCGGGGCGGGCGACACGGCGCTCGCGACGCAGTCGATCCGGCTCCTGGCCGCGCGCGGGACCAAGCTGGGCCTGCACCACTACGAGCCCCTGATCGAGTGCTACTCCGGGTCGGACGAGTTCGAGAACGCGCTGCGGGTGCTTTGCATCATGGCCCAGGCCGGCATGGAGCCCGACTCGGGCAGCACGCGGTCCATGTTCCAGCTCCTGCAGCGGCTCGAGCGCGAGACGGTGGTGCACGGCATGCCGCGGCTGCTCTTCCGCGCCAAGGAGCGCAAGGAGAAGGTGCCCGTGGCGGCCGTCAACGTGGTCATGGAAGGCATGCTCCACCACGGCGCGCGGCGCGAGGCCATCGACCTGTACAAGGGCATGCGCCGCGTCTCGCCCTCGGGGCCCAACCTGGCCACGTTCGACATGATGCTTCGCATGCACGAGCCCGACCCGCGGCTCGCGGCCTTTTTGGCCGCCGAGATGGCGGCCCTGGCCATCAAGCCCGGGAGGGAGACGTACGACCACATGGTGCGCGTCTACGCCGAAAAGGGCAGCCTCGAGACGGCCCTCCGCTACCTCGACGAGATGGGCAACGCCTTCTCGCGCGACCTCCGCCGCCGCGGCTGGCTGACCCCCTCGACCGCCGTGACGCTGCTGCGCCGCTGCATCGCCGAGGAGCACGCCGCCACCTGGGCCATCATCGAGGAGTGCGAGGCCCGCGGCCAGACCATCGCAAACACGGCCCGCAAGATGCTCTGGGAGAAGTCCCGGGCCGACGGCGGCGCCAGCTCCTGGGGGCCGCCGCCGAAGCGAAAACAGCAGCAGCAGGAGCAGTGGCCCGCCAGGGACTGGGTGGGCGGCAGTGGCGCCGCCGAGGCTGCGAGCGGCACGGGCCAGGCCGAGGAGAGCACCGCCCAGAAGGTGGGGGGTGATGCCGCCCAGGCCGAGAGCAGTACCGGCTCTAGGGACACGGCCGGCACCGCGGAGGACTTCTTCGGCCCGGTGGACCCTTCTCCCGGGAACGGTACCGCCAGCGCCGAGGCGGCCTCGCCCGCCACAGACGGTGATGCCAGCGGTGAAAACGGACCTAGGGGCCAGGACAGCTAGGTAGCGAGTTGGGTATATGCGGAGATGTATCTGTTGGGGTAATATGTCGTCTGGCGCTTGCTAGGCTCACCAAGATGTATTATCCACACATCTTTCTCCGCCTGGCCGTTTCGTCAAATAAACAAGCAAGCTCTCCCCGGTTGTGGCCTTTTACTCAACCGACATGCCGAGCTCGAGTAACAAAGTGGCCCGCACCCCTCGCGCAAGGGGCGGGGAATGTGGACGGGAGTGAGCCCCATCCTGTTCCATCTAGCCCAGGTATATCTATATCTAGGCCCAAGGCGGACACCCAACATAAAAAAAAACATAGGTTGTACAAAAAAGGTGCCTGGTACATTAAACTGCCAACTTGAACACACCTAGTCCGCCCTCAGCTAAAGTGGTCACCCTCCCACTCACCCAGCTTCCCGACGTCCCCCCGCCTGAGGAGCCTGCGGTACCTCTCGCGGCGGGCGGCCTCCTCCCTCTGCTCGCGCAGCCTCCTCTTGCGCTCGTAGACGGCGCGGACCGTGGCCCTGATCTGCTCGCGGCCCTCACTGTAATTTGCCTTGGCGAGCGCCACCACCTTGTCGACCTGGTCGGGCATGTAGGTAAAGTTCCACGTGCTCATGTAGTCGCTCGAGGCCGGGTCCACGTCGGCCACCTTGTCGTTCGGCAGGAACGGCATGTACACGACGGCGATGCCCGCGTCGGGCTCCATCAGCCTCCACGAGTCGCCGTCGCCGTCCGACTTGATGGGCGGGGGCGGCTCCGTCGACCGCTCCTGCGTCGTGCCGACCCAGACCGTGCAGTAGCCCAGCGTCCTGGCCGCCTCCTCGTACTTGTTCTTGCTCTCGACCGCCTCGCCGTCGTGGCCCATGGCGGCAGTGGCCTCGTCTTTGGCGACGCCAGAGCCGGAGCCGCCAGGCTGCTTGGCGGCCTGATGGTGCTGCGCGTCCTGGACCTTGCGCTCCGCTTCGTCCGTAGAGCTTGCGCTCGCCTCCTGCAGCTGCTTGGCTGTCTCCTGTGGCGGGGTCTCCTCCTTGGGCCAGCCGATACCGACGGGCCAGCCCTTGATTCCTCTCTGCCGGGCATAGCCGTCTGCTACCGACAGCCAGTTGTCCGTCTTGATGTCGGCGGACGCGTCGAACGCAATGATGACCTCGACATTGCGCCCCGGGCGGAGGAGAGGGTAGATGGGGAGGTTGTTGGACATTCCAGCATCCATGAGCTGGATATACTCGCTTTTTGGCAGGCTGGCCGGGGCCGTCTTGGGTAGCTTTCCTTCGCCCATGCCGTAGACCGGGTTCGGGAGGCTCGTGGGGTCGATGGGATGGACCTTGCTGAGGTCTTCGTTCCGGCCCGAGATGGCCTGATCGATGGCGGCAAAGCCCGACATGCTCTGCACGAGCGGCTGGATCTCTCTGTAATAATGGCTCAGCGTTGCACAAAAGGCGCTGCCAAACATGCCGAGAAGCAGCGGCATGCGGATCTCTGGTAGGTGGAGGCCGCCGGCCTGCGGCATGTCCTTGCCATCACGGAACCTCCTGCCCATGGCCCACGTTGGGATGCCAGCCTCGAACTCCTCGCAGAAAAACTCATAAGGTGTGATCTCAAACCACTGGAACCAAGCTTCCTTTTTCGCCTTCGCTTTAGATTCCTCGGATGCCGAGGGCACCTCAGCGGGCGAGTCGACATCGACATCGGGAATCTCGTGCCTCACGGCCGTGTATATTGGCAGGGGATTGGCGCCAGCACGGACGTATTGTCTCTGGTGCGAAAGCTTGAAGTTTTGTTCGTCGACATCCAGCTCACCCCTAGGGACCAGAAGTCTTGCTGCAAGCAGAATCCCATATACGTCGACGAGGCCGAAGTCAGCCTTGGGGTCACCCTTTAGCTTCTCGATCAGGCCGCTCAGGAGGGGCTTGTTGGTCGGGGCCGATACGAGGGCTGAAAAGGCGGCAGGTGGGAAGGCGATGTGGACGCTCAGGCGAGCCTTGAGGTGGTCGATAAGCTGGTGCATGTCACAGTTGGTGATTGTGGAGAAGTACATGCTCTGCAGCCAGCACGATCCGCTGACGCCTGCCATGTATGTGACGCAGTCGAAGAGGCCGTCTTCGGAAGCGGCGCACATGGATCCGGCACCGGCGACAAGGGCCCGGAGACCACCCCCAGAGCCGCAGATGCCGATGGTCGGCATGTCGTCTGGGTGGATGTCCTCCTCGGCGAGCCCGAGGTACTTGGCGAGAGCGACCCTGGCAACCTTCCTCCTGCGCTCAAGAAAGCTCTTTTCGTCGTCACACAAATCACTCGAAACTCGGACACTGGCCGAGTATCGTATCTCGGGGTGGACAGACGGATCGTGGGCATCGGCCCACACCTCATCGGCGAGAGAGCCAGGGGCCAGAGAGAGCTCGCGCTGGAGTTTGCGAAGATAGCCCGGCAGAAGTTTTGTCCACTCGGGCAGGATGAAGCCGACAACTGTGGATGTGCCCCAGTCGCCCTCGGTCATTTTCGAAATGCCCTCGAAGCTGCTAGCAAAGGTCGACCAAGCACCCTGTTGGGAGCCAGCCCCCCGGGCGTCGCCGTTGCAGGGTTCCGTCACAGGACACCACGTAGGAGCGGCCTTCGTCCCATGCCTCTGCATGTGCTGGAAGTCGTCTGAGGGATATAGTGAGTAGACCAGGAGACCTCCGCCGACGAGCAGCGGCGCCAGCGGGGTCCGGTGGCGAGGGGTCGACGGCCGCTTGGCGAGTGAGAATACCGGCCTGCGACGGATATAGCCGAGGGGTACGACCCCTGGTCGCATGGATAGTGGCCGAGACGCGGCTAGGTGTGCCAGGCCACCGGGCCTGACAGCGGCCCGCACGAGGCGAGCCATTTGCCTGTGCCGCGCGACTTGGAGGGGTGGATGGCCAGACAGACGAACACTCGCTCGCGTGCTGATATCAAATTGCGCTGAGGGGCAGAGCGGGCGGCGCAGGCGGAGGAAGCAAATAAGGCGAGCCTGTGGCGGGCTAGTCACTGTTGGGTGCTGATCATGTCTGGATCCGGCTTGGCTGCATCGATAGAGGAAATCGAGGGAAGGCAACGCGAGGGCAACGACAAGGCAAAGATAGGCAGGCCCAGGCTGAGAGGTAAACGCGGCAGGGGCAATGCGATGTGGGCGACACGCGAAAGCTGCATTACAGTGAACAAGGTAAATTGCGAGAGGATGGAGTGTCAATGATGCATCTGCTTTGCTTTTGTCTGGGGAGAAATCAACGATATTTTCCAGTCCGTCCCAGCGCCATCGCAGGGCTGCAGTCGCAACAGCTGCCCGTGTTACTGACATCATCGACGTCGACGGGGTTTGGCTGGGGCCGCTGACTGATTCTTCCAGAACTTGGCCAGGGCCGGGCTGCTGAGCCGGGCAGCCTGAGCCCATGGGAAAAGGAACGGGTGGCGGATACGGATTTTGATGGGGCCGGCTGCCGAACAAAACCATGAGATTGGCCAGCTATGGCGCAACAAGTGGGGCCGCGATGCAGCAACCGTTTGTCGTCGTTTCATTGCGACCTCGAGGTGCGAGGTGTCGACGGCAGCATGGTGGTTGTCAGACAATTGGGGAAAAAAGCAACAAAAAAAAAAAGCTTGCAAGGTCTCTACCCCAGCCCACCCACCAGCGGTGTTCCCGACATGTCAGGATTGCAGCTCACTGCAGTGTGTTCAGTTCAGCCAGTTCAGTTCATCCGGCAATCGACCACACGCCGTCCATCCATTCAGACAGAAGCAAAATCCCGGGTCCATCCATCATCGTTGTTTTCACTTGGTGGCGCCCACGCCCCATCTAGATCGCTCCCCAGCCCCCGTGTTTTGCCTTGGAGAACACAGATCATCATCTAGGAGCAGAACACAGATCACCACGCCACATCTCGGCACGGTCGACGGCTGGAGTCGCATTCTAGACGTCTGTGAGATTGCAGAAATCAGGGACCACCGCAATGAACCAGGCCAAAAGGGGCCACATGAGTGCCGGCAAACGACCTGAACGGGCGTTTCATCGAAGAGCCACCACAGACAGGGGCGTGTGGAATCCAGCCCGTGACGGCGGCCCAGGACATGGAAGGCCTGGAAGGCCGCACCTGGTAAATACCACCTCACAACCGGCCTGCCGTAGGTACCCATTTGAAGCCCGCCCTGAAGCGATAATCGCCTAAACCTTTGTGTCTATGCCGCGCTTGTCAGCCAGCGGCTGCAGCATGGGAGACGCAGGAATGTTTGCATTGTGGCATTCAAGGTGGTCGAAGTGCAAAAGGAAGAAAACAGAAAACCCAATAGGCAAGGGGCGCCACAGAACAGACGAACGGGAAATCGGATACGCCGATCATCTCTCTCGCATCCCGCGTCCGTGCCTCGCCTGCCATTTCAACCCAAGCAACCACCGACGTACCCACGCACACAAGACGGGGAGCGGCAGCCTGCAGCCTGAGGCCGCAAAACAAAACAACAGCTCAATGCTCCGATTGCTGGCGCTGTGGTGATTTTGATGTGTCCGTCAGGGGTGCAGGCTGGGCCCCGCTAGCGAGGATTGGACTTTGATGCCGGGACCACTTTGCGGGCGTCCCCAGCCGCTGATTGGCCACAGCCCTCGAATTCCTGTCCAACTGGGAGCACCCCAGCACAGGGGACCAAAAGGGACCAGATGGACCGCCAGTGCCTGCACTCCACGCGTGCACACACCCGTGCCCGTGCCCCTTTTGCTCTGGGGCCCTGTTGAGCATCCGCCCGGCTCCTATCCCAACTTTGGCAACCGTCGCACCCAAATTTCCTGTGGAATTAATTGTCCTCCTCTTCCAGACCTCCCCGTCCCGACCTCGACCTCTCCTTCCTTCTGCCATCACCGCCCCAAGAGGAATCCAGCTCTCGACCTCTCTGCCGAGTCCGCACCTCGCAGAATTCACTCCTTCGACTCTCCTTCATTGGCAGTAAGCCTTCTTATTTCTAACTTAGCTTGGTGTAATCGCGCGTGCTGCTTCCTCCCCTGCCATATCCGTTTAATACGTGCCGCCCCAGTCAAGAACTCTCCTGGCTCGTGTGGTAGGTTGCAAATTTCCTGCCGCCCCTTTTTCTGCACCAAAAAAACCACCACAAGTTACAACGCGACCGCTCCTGCTTCTTCTTCCTCCATCTTCCATCCTCAGCAACCCGCCTTCCACACCTTCCCGCTTGCACCAACCCTGGCGCACATCCCAATCGCATCAGACCGCGCCGACGACCTCCCCAACAAACCACCGTTCGTCCTGCCCCGTATGCTTTCCTTCTCGTGACGTGTTGGCTGGCTTTGGCTTTGGCTTTGGCTTTGCGGAACGGCTTCGTCCGTCACCATCATGACCTGAGCTCGAGTGACGAAGCCAAACAAACCCAGAAACCCATAAAGCCACCTGCCCCAACAAACCCAAAGGCCCTAGGTCTAGCCCTAGCCCTTTCCTTCCTGTGCTAATGCCTGTGTTTTCCGCTTAGAATCGCACCTTCCTAATCACAGTCCTCGTTTGGAATCTGCCGATTCTTCACAATCTTCAAAATGGGTAAGCACCGTTCGAGTCTCTGCGCACGCGTGAGGAAGCCACGACGAGAGAGAGAATGCACCTGGCCGTTTCTGCCACATCCCATGGACGCTCGACACCCTCGGCCGACCTTCCTCCAAACCCTGCTGGGTTTCCATCCGCCTTGCACATCGCCTAAGCTGGCACCAGGCATGGTTTTTCGGGGTCTCGCAAGAACAACAACGCATCAGGCGGACGACGACCGGACCGCACGCCCCGATACACATCACAGCACTTCACACTCTTTACGATTCTATCTGGTATTCATAGGGCTAGGGCCAGTCGCCCTTGCACTTCCGATTGGAAGCCGTTTGTCCCTTGCCAGTGCCCTTGGCTGCTGCTAGCTTCTGCGTTGGCTGTTTTCTTCGACTCCCGCGGTCAAAATGCATTTCGATCTGGGGCATCACTCCAAGTCACGCACTCGCAGCGTCCAGCTCGAGAAGGACTTCGATTTGACAGAAGCCGCATCACGGGCCTCTGCAACCAAGGAGAATGCGGTCACCGCAGTCGCCCCTGTGCCATCGGCGCGGTCCAGCAGTCTTCCTGGCTTGAAAGACGTCAATGGTGCACGGCAATACCGGAGCATGCTGGACGTGGAGGTTCCCCCATCTCTAGGCCCCGTCAAACCTCTCGACTACGGCGAGCTCTACGTCAACGGATCCAAGCTTCCAACCAGTCAGCCTCTCTCGTCGTGGCTATTCTCGTGTTGCGCTGATTGCTTAGCTCAGACGATGTGTTCAGCCAGATACTAACTTGGGTGTTTTGCAGCTGCAAATGGTGCTGCCGGCTCGCCGCCCCAGTCCAGGGCGTCGCCAGTTCCTCCACCTAGCGGTACGTTATTACCACACATCCAGCCATGCTTCCCGTTGTCAGCAGCGTCCCGACTAACTCGGTGAACCAAGCAGTCCCTGCCTCGAACGACGCCCGCAACATCGTCCGTCGGAAGCTGACTGGCTATGTCGGATTCGCCAACCTTCCCAACCAGTGGCACCGCAAGAGTGTCCGGAAAGGCTTCAACTTCAACGTTATGGTCGTTGGTAGGTTCCAGTAGCCTCGACTTTTATAACCCGCCAGTCGCTTCCGTGCAGAGCTGACATGTGGATTGTAGGCGAGTCCGGGCTAGGCAAGTCGACTCTTGTCAACACCCTGTTCAACACTTCGCTTTACCCCCCGAAGGAGCAGAAGGGCCCTAGCCTCGACATCATCCCCAAGACCGTCACCATTCAGTCCATCAGCGCCGATATTGAGGAGGCCGGTGTCCGTCTACGACTTACCGTCGTCGACACTCCTGGCTTTGGTGACTTTGTCAACAACGATGAGTCATGGCGTCCCATCGTGGACAACATTGAGCAGCGGTTCGATGCCTACCTGGACGCCGAGAACAAGGTTAACCGGGTAAACATTGTGGACAACCGCATCCACGCCTGTGTTTTCTTCATCCAGCCCACAGGCCACTCGCTCAAGCCTCTGGATATCGAGGTTATGAAGCGTCTGCACACCAAGGTCAACCTGATTCCCGTCATTGCCAAGTCCGACACTCTGACCGACGACGAGATTGTTGCTTTCAAGCACAGGGTAAGATGGCCTATTCAATGACATCTAGGCGCTGCTATCTGCACAGCTTCCTAAATGATGAACCTCGTTGCTAACTGTACTCTTCGCTAGATTCTCGCCGACATCAAGCACCACAAGGTTCAGATCTTCGAGGGTCCCCGCTACGAGCTCGATGATGAGGAGACCATCGCCGAGAACAACGAGATTATGTCCAAGGTCCCCTTCGCCGTTGTCGGCGCGACCAACGAGATCACAAACGCTGATGGGAGGAAGGTCCGAGGTCGTCGTTACCCTTGGGGCGTCATCGAGGTGGACAACGAGGAGCACTGCGACTTTGTCAAGCTGCGCCAAATGCTCATCCGAACCCACATGGAGGAGCTCAAGGAGCACACCAACAACATCCTGTACGAGAACTACCGTACCGACAAGCTCATCCAGATGGGTGTGTCGCAGGACCCCAGCGTCTTCAAGGAGGTCAACCCTGCTGTCAAGCAGGAGGAGGAGAGGTCGCTGCACGAGCAGAAGCTGGCCAAGATGGAGGCCGAGATGAAGCTCGTCTTCCAGCAGAAGGTCGCCGAGAAGGAGTCCAAGCTGAAGCAGAGCGAAGAAGAGCTGTACGCCCGTCATCGCGAGATGAAGGAGCAGTTGGACCAGCAACGCAAAGATCTGGAGGACAAGAAGTCGCGCGTCGAAAGCGGCCGTCCGATTGTAGAGGGCAAGAGGAAGGGTTTCTCTCTCCGTTAAACCGGCATGGCTCCCCTCTCCCTCCTTTGTCCTCCATGACCATTGGCCTTCTCTTTTCGCTCATGATGCCCGCAATACCACCAAGCCAACGCTTCTTTCCATTTCCTTACCTATTCTTTCACCTTCGGCCTCCCCCACTTTAATCACAGCCACTTTATTCTCAAACAAAAATACCCTCTATAAGAAAGGACAGACGCGGCGTTTTCTAACCCAAGGTGCGAACGGTGTTGAGGAAAATGAAACCCAAGGAAGAGAAAGAAAAAGCCCAAAAGCCCAAGGCTCCCGAAACCCCCCTGTTTGGTCGGAGCCCCATGCTTTGGCGGTCGGTCTTGAACACTTAGGGACGATATACTGTTTGGCTTTGATGTTTTTTGACACATTCCGTCGAGCAACCATTTCCTTTTTCTGTTTTTTTCCTTATCTTGTTCTCCGTCATACCCAGTGCATCACGGTGTCATCCCCTCCTCGAGGGAGTAGCCTCGGAGTCCGGCTTGTCTTGCAGCAGTGAAGTGGCGGTGGACATTGTATCCACCCGCCTACCTCGTTACCGCGTTACACACCGACCAGTCTGTCTTCCCAGGCCACGTCCCAGCATGCGACTACCCCACCTCCTAGCCAGATGTTGTCAGAACGCTGGCGCCAATGGGGCATGCGAGAATGGGCTCGGCGAGCCATCCAGGTGACATCCGGTTGTTTGCTTTGGAGGGGCGACGACAACCAATATCTCTGTATTCTATCATTGGCTCTGCTGGATTACGCACCGGAGGAGTGAGAGGATTTGGGTCTCAGCCTTTGTCGCTTCTGTCATACCCTCGCTCGACCACAACGTGGGTGGTGAGCCTGGCAATTGCCATACCACACTTTTCCTTGGTTTTTGCGGACTTCTACCCATTTTGCCCCCTCTAATTTCCTTAGTTCTCATAGCTTTTCTTGTCTGAATGCAAAACGATGTTTCACATCACTCCTGGTGTCTTGACTTGGATGTGCCCCTGATATTCCGCCTCTACAATCTGGTCGTTCGGGGTGCTGCCATGGTATACACAGACAGTATCCTCGGAAGTCTTGGTGATATCCCTATGCCCCCAAAAGACACTGGGCAATGTTGTTTGTGTGAAACTTGCGACGATGGCTGGTGTAATCATCACCGGAATCGGCTAAATCCATTGTAATACAGGTACATCTACATGCGGACGCGGCGCATTTTTTCCCCGGAACCACCTGTCGGGCGGAGATATTATATATACACGACACATTGGAGTCTTGGACGGTGGATATCTACGTCACGACACACGCTAGGGGGCACAGAGCCGGCAAAGCAACAGCTGCAGGGCGCGTGAGGTGCGGTGTGGTTTCCAAAAAAGATAAGAAACAAGGAAGGGGGGTGAGGGGAGTTGAGAGATCGGGTCGATCATCTCCTCCGCAGGTACCAGTTGAAGCTGAGCTGGCCCAGCATCTCGGGGAACGGCGTCGGGACCTCGGAGTGGCCCTGTCTCGCGACGGGGTGGCGCAGGTAGACGGCCGAGCAGATGTTCTGGTTCACCTCGAGGTACCTCGGGATGAAGGCGAAGGGGGGCATCCAGGGGCGGGGCTCCCAGGGGGTGCGGTAGGGCTTGGACTCGTCGTGCGGGTTCTCGCGGTACTCCTGCATGATGAGCTCGAACCGCCTGCGCTCCGACCTGCTCAGCCCCCTCTCGTCGCTGACGGCGTCGAACGCCGCCTCGATCTCGTCGGCGGTGCCATCCGAGGGCCCCGGCCTCGGCCGCGGCGCCTCGGGCGAGGCGGGGGTATTGTTGGGCGCCAGGGATAGCTGGTTCAGCACGTCGGCTAGGTGCTCGACCGGGATCTGGTCCGACGTGACGGACGCGCGGCCCGACTGGGATATGACCTTCTTGACCTCCTGTTGGAAGGCGCGGAGCTTCTGCTTGCGCTTCACGCCTAGGCTACTGTCCATCTCGATGATGGACTTGGCCGATTCGAGGAGCTTCTTGAGGTCGCCCTTCTTCTGCTTCACTGCTGCTGCCTCGGCCTCGGCCTTGGCTTCGGGATCCGCAGCCTCTGCGGCCTCGGCCAACTCGCCCTCCTCGGCAGCAGCATCCTCCGACACCTCCGCTCCCTCCTCCCCCTTCGCCTCCGTTTTTGGCTTGTAAGGGCCCTTTTTGCCCAGTTTTCGTTGAAGCTCGGTCAAGTTGCCCTTTTGCTTGCCGGTTGCCAGCAGAACCATGTCGGGATCGACCTGAAACATATCGCCAGGGTTCAAGAGATAGCTAGGGTGTGGCATCTACAAAAAAAAAAAATGTTGTGTTAGTGTCCTTATTTCTCTTAACGGCCAAGAGGAAGAGGCAAGGAAACGAGAGGTCCCGTGGGCACCTTTTTGCCATTGACCTTGACGCGGCCGTGGACAACAAACTGCTTGGCCTGCCTGGCGCTGCTGGCGAACATGGCCCTAAAGATTGCCGTGTCCAGGCGCCTCTCGAGAGGCGCATAGGCCATCTGCATGTACGGGGTCGGCCTGTCGCCGTTCTTGCTGTTGGTCCGCTGGTCCCCCCACAGGCTCAGCTTGCCGGACCCCCTGCCGCTCGCCTGCTCGGAGCCGTCGTGCTGAGCCATGTAGCGGGGGTCCATGTCGACGACGGCGTTGAAGCGGCGGCTAAACATGCGCTCCCACTTGGACTCCCGGATGTGCTCGCCGTGGTAGGCCCTGCTGCGCGCCTTGGCGAACCACTTTTGCTGGAAGAAGGTCTTGCTGGTCAGGGACCTCTCGTGGATCCTGAGCTTGGCCAGGTTGTAGAGGTTGTATTTGTTCCATGATTGGCGCACGTGCTGTGTTTGCGGTTCCGGGTCAACGGCTTGGTCTCTGTGACGGCACATGCCAGGGAGGGGAACTGGAACTTGGGCTGGCAGCAGCTCACCGCGCGCTTCAGGCTGTACAGCCTCGTTGACCTCCTCAATCTCATTTTGGGCTATGTGGGCGCCGTGAAAAGCACCGTCGGCGCCTGGTGCAGAGGCCGGGACGATTCCGGAGTCGGGACTTGGCTGTACTGTTGGGAGGGGTTGCCGCCGCGCTCTCCTTGTGCATGGCTAGTCGCAGCGGGCTTCCTAAAATTTTGACCCTCTTTGAGTGCCTCACGTGAGCTCGCGGCTTCGACGCTCCAGCTTCAGACATCAATTGAGCTCTTAGGCTTGAGTACCCCTGTCAGAAACGCGACCAGGGGCCTGTCCAAGTGGCAAAATGGCCCGAGCTTCCTCGACTACAGGCTGCCCCGCTTGAACCCGTCCCAGTTGATTGGCTAGGTTGTCAGTCGTGACAGGCCCGAGCCTCAATTGATCAACTGGTTTCGATGTGTGGCATTTTTCCAATCACCCAATAGACATCTCTTCATATGTAGTCCACCTACACGCCCTTCCTATTTCTTATCCTGCTACTCTCTCATCTTCCTCAGCTAGGTCTCTCTATTCTCATCCGTCCACACTCCATTGTTCGGGACCTGCATGGGGGTGTGGGTGGGTTCGATTTAAGCGGGGCAGCGGGAATGGGTGGCTGGTGCGCTTTTATCAGTGGGGTTGCATGGCTTATCCATTGGGCGCAGATTTTTTTGCCTTTTTTTTTTGAAGCTCCGCCGCGCTGCTATTGTCCCCCAATTGCTCCGTTCCTATTCAGTTTTGCGACAATAGGAGCTTTTGGGTCCTTTCAATAAGTACAATAGCTCGGCCTCGGATTGTGTTGGTCTGAATAGGCCTTGGTGGGATATATAACCTCCTCCTCTCCCCTGTGCCAACGGCCTCGATCAGTTCTTATACTTTTGATTTTCCCAAACTTTCCAAGCTTCCCGTTGTGACTCTCTCGGCAAGCCAACCCCGCCACACTTTTCACTCTTGACCCCTACCGCGCAAGGCGCACCAGCAATCGACCTGCACCAACTCCCCTTACTTTACTCATAGGCGCAAAGTCACACGACAGGCCCCTACAGTCATAAGAACGGTCAGCATTTGTCCTCTTCACATTTAAGGGCATACCTGGACTCGATCGTCAGTTCTGACAGCTCCAACCAGTCCACAGATCAATTCGACAATGAGTGACGTCGCGCCCAAGGTTGAGGTCGCGGCGCCGGACGCTGCGGCCGCCGTCAAGGCTGAAGAGCCGGCTGCCATCAAGGCGGAAACCTCAGACACCCCCCTTCCTGCTGCTTCGGATGCCGACGCTGTCAAGGCCGCCGAGAAGCCCAAGACCGAGACCGCCGTCGAGGCTGCTGAGGAGATCGAGACCGAGGCTGTCAAGGAAGCCAAGGATGAGCCTGTCGAGGAGGCCAAGACTGAGCCTGTCGAGGAGGCCAAGACTGAGCCTGTCGAGGACACTGCTGCCGGTACTATTGAGGAGGCCACCAGCGATTCGCCCGAGGATGGTGTCGAGGAGGAGAAGGGAGAGGATGCGTCGGAGGAGTCGGCCAAGATCCTGAAGACCACAGCCAAGGAAGACAGTGATGCCGCCAACAACAGGAAATTCGACGCATCCCTCCTTCCCGAATCCACTGATCCTGCCGAGATGCGCAAGCAGGTACTACAACCCTCTCCATAACCCCTACCGCCCCCAACCCACTCCGCTAGAATCAATGCTCTGACAAGCTTCCATCAGGTTGAGTTCTACTTCGGTGACAGCAATATATCGCAAGACAAGTTCTTGTGGGAGAACACAGACGGCTCCAAGAAGCCAATCAAACTCAGCATCATCCACAACTTCAAGCGCATGCAGCGTTTCAAGTCGTACGAGCAGCTGGTTGCTGCTCTCCGTCAGAGCGAGATGCTCGTGATCGCCGGCGAGCCAGGTGAGGAGACAGTCGCGCGCAAGGAGCCTTACGACCCCGCGCGTGGTCATAAGCCGACCCTCCGGACCGTCTACGTCAAGGGATTCGGCGACGAGGAGCCCACGACGCAGATCGACCTCGAGATGTTCTTCAACAGCTTCGGCCTCGAGGTCGAGGCCGTCCGTCTCCGGCGCACAGACAAGAAGCTCTTCAAGGGATCCGTGTTTGTCGAGTTCAAGACGGACGAAGACTTCAAGAAGTTCCTGGGGCTAGACCCCAAGCCCAAGTGGAAGGACCACGATCTGAAGATCATGTCCAAGGTTGACTACTGCGAGGGGAAGAACGAGCAAATCAGGGCTGGCCTCATCAAGCCATCGGCCAAGAAGGCGTTCCGGGCTGGTGTGCAGCAGCCAAGCCGTGGTCGGGGCCGTGGCAACTCAGAGAAGCGCGAGTGGAAGGACCGCCGAGATGGCGACCAGAAGCAAGGCTCTAACAACAGCCGGGGTGGCCGTGGGGGTCGTGGGGGTCGTGGTCGGGGTGGTCGGGGTGGTCGTGGCCGTGGCGGACGTGGCGGCGGCGGTCGTGGCGGCCACCGCGACGGCGACCGGGATGGACAGCGTAACGGTGTGAAGGAGGAGCACAAGCCCAGCAACGGCAACGATGTCAAGCCCACCATCCACTCTTCTGCGCCCAAGAAGGAGGCCAACGGCAACGGCAAGCGGCCACGCGACGGCGAGGCATCGGGCGAGGCGCCGGCGGCCAAGAAGATCGCCACCGGTGACTCATGAAATTACAGTTATGACACGACATCCCCTTCCCCCACGACAATCTCGATTTCCGTTGCATATCCTTGTCGCCATCTCATACCGCGTTCTTTCTCAAATTCTTATTATGTTTTCTTAGGGGTCAAGGCGTTGGCATGACTGGAATTTCCTTTTGAGGCACAGTTGATACTCCAACTTTGTAACTTGGCATGGAGGAGAAAATATCATACAAATTCGCCTTTGATGAATCTTGCGAGAGTAAATGAGTGATTGAAGAAGACTTTCGTTATGGGCGAGCACGGGCAACGTCATCCCAAGGCTCTTGGGCCTCAGCAAGCTCTAGCGGCAGTTCAGACACCGAATTCCCGAGCTTCGGATATCTGGCCCCTCCACAGCAACGAGAGAAGGGGCCAAGATTTAATGCTGATGGTATCTCTCTGATGGGACCGTCGACGGTGAGAATAAGCAATGAACCCCCAAGCCATACGAGATACGGAAAGGTCGGGTGGATAAATTGCGGTATACGGTATTCCCATATGTGCCATATTGCCGTCGACATAATCGAGGTTACAACGCATGCAGCAAGGTTGTGGTGGGTTTATATGAAGCAAACAAGCTTTTCTCCGCGGCGAGATGGAATGACACAAACCGTGGGGGCAGAGACGCCGAATCGGACAGCAGCGGGCTCGCCCGGCCCGTTCTGCAAGTGCCCTGCTGGCGGGCGGGGG
>NW_008804548.1:3096293-3121685 GCF_000145635.1 Gaeumannomyces tritici R3-111a-1 | reverse complement strand
GGGCTTGTCAGCGCTCGCTTTGTGAGGGGCGTGTAGTAATCGTTGGTTGAAATTAAAATAAACAAAAAGAACGGGATGGATGGATCTAGGGATCCTCTGCATGTCAGCATTCTCGGCGGGAATCAAGCTTCGCTGGCATAAAAAACGCCCAAGCCCGCCCAACCCGTGTATGTGCGTAGGCATGTACGTAGCTTGCCTATATATGTACTAACCCGTGCAGATCTTGTTCCCTCCGCCAACCAAGACGTATTGCGTTCGAGGGGTGCAGCCGGACGTCGTTATTCCCGTGCCGGGCGCTGCCGTGCGACGTCTCGGTAGCTGCGGCCGGGCTTCCCTTTTTGGTATTTCCTTGGTATTTCCCCGGATATTCACCCGCATTTTTAGATTTTAGGGTCGTGGTGCGATTGGTGGT
The DNA here is from genome assembly GCF_000145635.1 of Gaeumannomyces tritici R3-111a-1. Lineage (NCBI taxonomy): Eukaryota > Fungi > Ascomycota > Sordariomycetes > Magnaporthales > Magnaporthaceae > Gaeumannomyces > Gaeumannomyces tritici. Next base: position 3,121,273 of record NW_008804548.1, on the reverse strand, counting down.
GGCGAGCCAGATGGTGGACGAGATGAATTAATTCGATGTGTGAGAGACAATACGTACGTACCACCTTGGAGAGGGTCTTGGTTGGACCTGCCGGTACTGTGCTGTCGAGCGAGAAAAGTCCAGGGAGCAGTGCGGCTCGGTCTAAAGTGCTGGTTGGGCCGAGGCGATGCCGGGGCAGGCCGGGCTGGGGCCGTCCAAAGATGAAAGATGGGGGCGCATGGTGGGCGGCCTGAGAGATGTGGGGATGCGCTAGGCCGGATCCATGTTACTGTTGAGTAATTCCAGGTCTCATGTATGGTTGAAAGCAGACCGGCCAGGGCGGACCAGTGCGCTGCAACTCATTCGAAATACAATACTGGAAATATCGCGTGCCCCCCCCCCGGATCACATCATCTCCAATCCCCTATTTTGTTTTTTTCCCCTCGTCGGTTGTTCCCAGCCGGCGCTAGCAGTCTCGAGGCCTGGGCGATTCCGATTGGACTGGACTGGAGACTGGATTGGATTGCATTCGAGCGCTTGCCCGCTGCGTGGCCCCTTGCAGCTCCTTGTCCTTCTTGAACCCTTCAGCCACATAACTTCGCGCGCCTGCTGCTCTGGATCGTGGGGGTTTGGTCTACCTATCCAGGAGCCATCGACTGCCCAGATCCAGATATCATCCAAGTCGCGGTGCTTTTTGCGTCCTGCGACAGACGCCATCGGCCCTACCACGCACGCCCGTTCTTCTAGCCCTCTGCTGGTTGGTCCATGCAGGGCCCCCTATCTCCTACTATCCTTGCTTTTTTCTGCGCGTCCCCTCACTGCGCCGAGCTGAACTCGTTGCCGTGGCTCGAAGCCAGGTGCTGGCTAGGTTGGCTTTTTTCTTTGCACGCCCCAGGCGAGCGGAATACTGCCGCGCACTTTGAAGTTTGTCCTCTCCCTTCCTGGCTCTTCCCTCTGGCGCAGGTGTCGTCTTATCTAACCAGGCACTGGCACCTGTGTAGGTACCAAGTAGTATCTAGCTTGGACACTTCCCAGCAGCCTTGGCGACTTGGCGGCTCGGCTCTCCAGATCCCCCAACCCGGGACGGTGGCACACTGGACTCGGGGACTGTGTGCCATAGGACGGCTCTCGGAGGCTTGCTCCAACTCTCACCCGCTCGCTATTGGCTCCATTGTCGTTGCTGCTATCACTGCTGCTATCACTGCTGCTATCGCAACCTGGTCACCATCGCCCCAGATAGGGACCAACCAAGCCTAGCGGCCACGCCTGTCGGCCAAATTCCACGCCCGCCACGCCCATTCATGGCGTAACTGGCTGCTCCTGCTTATCTTCCCGTGCATTATCTCATTATCTTCCCCTCTACCGCTCCTAGGCGCTGCCATCCCACGGCGGTGACGACATCTGGACTGGTCGGCCGGTCTTGGTACCATCCATCGTCACCTGCAGAGACCCCGCATCTTGAATTGTCGGCAGCTGGATCGAGTGCTGGGGCTGCTCAGACTGACTGCCACCGGGCTCCTATCGCACAGCGTCTGCGATTGCCCACCCGGTGGCCGATCCTGGAGTCGTCTGCCATTTCCGCTGTTGTCTGTCCGAAGGCAAACGACGACCACGCCACTCGCGACAAAGACAGCGAAGAGCGAAAAAAAAAAAAACGGCCTGCAGAAAAGGAGGAGCCTCGGCTGCCCCAGACCCGCACGCGACTCCACGAAACACATACATACGGCCCCGCTCCTGTGCAGGCCCGTCAGCCTGGACACCTCCTGACCAGCGAGGAACAGGTAGGTCTTGTATACCCGGAGCGGCCGGATGCGTGTCGGGCCCTTCCCCAGAACAATGGACAAACAGCTTTTTGCGCAGAAGCCCCCTCCGCCCCGCAACGGCATGGGTCTCGGCGCCGACATGGGCGACGGCAGCTCGTCGTCGTCGACGCCCGCCCCCAACAATAAGAAGCCACGGCGCGGCAACAATGCAGCAAATCAGAAGCGCCGGTGCGTCAGCACAGCCTGCATCGCCTGCCGGCGGCGCAAGTCCAAGTGCGACGCCGCCCTCCCCAGCTGTGCGGCCTGCGCAAGCGTCTACGGCACCGAGTGTGTCTATGACCCCAACTCGGACCACCGCCGCAAGGGCGTCTACCGCGAAAAGATCGACAGTATGAAGGCCCAGAGCTCCACTCTCCAGATCCTCATCGAGGCCATCCTCAACGCCTCCGAGGAAGACGTGCCTGCCATAGTCAAGCGGATCCGCACCTGTGACAGCCTTGACGCCGTCGCCGAGTCGATCATGAAGGAGGAAAACAGCCACGAGGAGGAGGAGGACGACGACGACCTATCTGGCGGCCTCGAGTACACCACAGACCAGCAGCCCTTTGCCGGCGAGAGGGACCTCGCCAGGAAGATGGGGGAACTGCGTCTCGAGAACGGCCTGGTTCGCTTTATTGGCGGCACCTCCCACTTGATATATCTTGGCGACCCCAACGAGACACCCAGGGAAATCGATAGCGACGGCCCGCTCTCGGACGACGCCGCCGACCCGTTTGCGAGTTGGACCGAGGTTACCAAAGACACCCAGCTGATAGTCCACCTGATCAACATGTACTTTGCCTGGCACTATCCCTATTTCACTACACTGTCCAGGAGTCTTTTCTACCGCGACCTGCTCAAGGGCAAGCAACGGGGCGAGTCGGCACGCCCGTCTTACTGCTCGTCGCTCTTGGTCAACGCTATCCTGGCGCTCGGCTGTCACTTCACCAGTGTCCCTGGCGCCTTTGGGACGCTGGGCGACAGCCGAACAAAGGGCGAACACTTCTTCGCCGAGGCCAAGAGGCTCATCGTGGTCAATGACGAGTACGAAAAGCCGCGGCTGACAACAGTCCAGGCCCTGGCTCTCATGTCGGTACGCGAGGCCGGTTGTGGACGCGAGGCCAAAGGGTGGGTCTATAGCGGCATGAGCTTCCGGATGGCCCAGGATATCGGACTGAACCTCGATGCTGGTGCCATCAAGTCGGACAAGGAGCAGATGGACGAGCAGCAGATCGATGCACGCCGGGTGACGTTCTGGGGCTGTTTTCTCTTCGACAAGGCCTGGTCAAACTACCTGGGACGACTACCGCAGCTACCCAAGAACTCGTTCAACGTGCCCAAGTACGACGTCTTCCCCGACGAAGACGCCGAGATGTGGTCGCCCTACACGGACACGGGCTTCGACAAGGCCTCGCAACAACCGTCGAGGACGAGGGCCGTCGGTTTGCAACTGTCGCAGCTGTGCGAGATCAGTAGCGACCTGCTTCTCTTCTTTTATCATCCAAATCATATCGGAAGGTCGAGCGGCAAGTCGGTAGAGCTGAAGAAGCTGAGCGAGCTCCACAGGCGGCTCGAGGACTGGCGAAAGGCGCTACCGACCGAGTTTGAGCCCAAGGAGGACCAACTGCCAAACGTTATCTTGATGCAGTACGTTCCTTTCCCCTTGCCTATTTTTCGTTTCGTTATTTTTCCTCCCTCGATCAGCGCGCTAACAAAGCACCATGCTCAGTATGTTTTTCCATCTTCAGTATATCCACCTGTTCCGGCCGTTTCTCCGATATGCCCCGGCGAATTCACCACTGCCCTCGCATGTATCACCTCGACGCATCTGCACCGCCAACGCCGGCGCCATTTCCAAGCTGATGAGGCTATATAAAAAGACATATAACCTGCGACAAATATGTAACATTGCCGTTTACATGGTGCATTCGGCCTGCACTATCCACCTCCTCAACCTGCCAGAAAAGACGGCAAGACGAGATGTGATACACGGGGTAAAGCAACTAGAGGAGATTGCCGAGGATTGGCCGTGCGCGAGACGGACCCTTAGCATCCTCAGCGTGCTCTCGCGGAAGTGGGGTGTAGAGATGCCCGAGGAGGCATCCATCGTCCTGCGACGGACGGACGAGATGTACGGCGGCTTCAGCACTGCCGACGTCCCTTCACCCAGCATAGTCGGGGATTTGTCGACGCCCGCCGGTGTCACCTCATATGCCAACTCACCCCCAGCAGCGCTTGCAGAACAGCAACAGCAGTTCAACGTAGCAATGGCGCAGGCAAGCACGCCAGCGGCTGCGCAGCCGCAAAGGATAGATCAGAATGGGCATGGAGGCGCGATGCGGTCGCAGGCCACGATGGGAGGGGGCTACGAACCGAGGTCGACGCCATCTCCCGGAGCACATCGGCAACATCACACACCGAAACCATCCGTTCATACCGTCCAGAAGACGAGCCATGGCAACGGTGGTAGTAGTAATAACAGCGGGGGCGGTACAAACCCGAATGCGCCCATGTCCATGGCAGAGGCCATGGCGTCGATGAGCGCGTGGCCCATGCAGGGCTACAACCATCCGTACACGGCCAGCACGCCCGTGACAATGGCGGGGGGTGCCGCCATTGGCGGCATGAACGGTTCGAACCGCGTCTCCCCAGTGTCGGCGCGCACGCCAAACTCCATATACGCCGTCGACGGACAGGAGTGGTACCTCAAGGACGGCGTCAACTGGCAGCAGAACTTTGAGACGTGGGACCTGGGAAACGGCAGCGGCAGCGGCAGCGGCAATGGCAGCGGCGCCCCCGCGATGCAAGACCCGTCGACCATGTTTATGTTCAGGGGCATGCGAGGGGCCGCCGAGGGCGACTCAACCGCCATGTTAGACTCGCTGGGTCCCGGCATGGAGGGGTTGGACCACCTGCCAGGCCTAGATTGAGGCGGGAGATGACGCCGGAAACGAGGCGGCCCGCCAAGGCCAAACTTTGCCCGACCTCTCGGCCTTTATGACCTCTCCTTCTGTGCTACCCGGGGTATACCCTCGGCCGCGTGGATGAAGGACAAGGGGCTACAATTTTGGCTGGTTATCATTTATTTATTTTTGGTCTACCTTTTCTTATTTGGATCTCCGGCTTCTGCGTCGAATTCGGGACGGTGTCTCACTCTATTGTAGCAAAGCCGTAACTCTGGCTACATGGTGCCTTGCTGTATGTATGGTGCTCGGCTCGTCAAACGGCAGATATGCATCGTACTCGCTTCCCTCATCGACTGCCAAACGCTCGGGAGATTTTGACAGTCCCACGAAATCGGGCACCAGCAGGTCCTCGTTACCTGCCCTGCCCTTGCCCCTCTTCCTCCTCCGCCATACGCGCTAGCACCCCGCGGAACAGCGCCGCCTCGGCCTCCATCTCGCCCATGGAGCGCGGGGCGCGGTCCGCGTCCTCGATGCGCGGGAACCCGCCGCCGGGCTCCGGCCTCTTCCCACCACCACCTTCACCTCCCACTGCGGCGGCGGCGGCGGCGGCATCCCATAGCTTCCCGCCGACGTTGCCGTCTTCGCCGTGCATGCGCTCGTACAGCTCGTCAGGCCCGCCGTTGGGCAGGTGGTCCGCCGCCGCGGTGCCGCCGCGGCGCGGGATGACGTGCACGTGCACGTGCGGGACCGTCTGGCCGGCCTCGGGCCCGTCCTGGACTGCGATGTTGAAGGAGCCGCCCTCTTCATGTTCTTTTCTTTTGCTGCTGCTGCTGCTGCTGATGCTGCGGATGAAGAAGAAGAATGAGAAGAAGAGGAGGAGGAGGAAAAGTAGTGGCGCGCCAGCATGCGCTGGACGCGCTGGACGGCGCAAAACAGGTCCGTCAGCTCGGGCGCGGCCAGGTCCGTGAGGCGGCGGTGCGGCGCGCGCGGGCACACGAGCACGTGGCCCGGCAGCAGGGGCTTGAGGTTGACGAGGGCGAAGGAGTGCGGCGTGGTGAGGAAGACCTGGGAGGTGACCTCGAAGGGGCCGAAGCGGATGGGGCTGTTGTTGGCGGCTTTGGAGGCCATGGTGGTGGTAGCGGTGGTGGTGGTGGTGGCGATGCCTCTGCTAGTGATGATGGTGGTTGTGATGGCGCTGTTGCAGCCTCGACGGTAGAGGGCTGCTGCTGCTGCGGCTGGCTGGTTGATGAGTCTGGTGCGCATGGGGAGGGTTTGATCTGGGCTGTAGCAAGATGCGATGTGTCAAAGCGCGATATAGCGAGAGATTTCAAGGAACAGTGTCGAGATCGTGGTGATTAATCGCCTGCAGCCACGTTGTTCCAGCGCATGATGTAATTAATTGACAGCAAACAGAGGCGTTCCCCACAGGCCCGCCCGTCCTATTCCAAACACCTCAAGAAATAGTCATAATACAAATACTACAAAAAAAAGCCAACATCTCCAGGCACCCCTGGACACATCATCCTTGACCCAGCCCTGCCGGCTAAACATTGTTCTCGATCCAATCCTCCAGCTTGTCCAGCAGGTCCGCCTTCTTGCCCGTCGGGCTGATGCCCTTGGACGTGAGGATGGCCTTGAGGTCGACGACCGTCATCTTGCCGAGCGTGCCCTGCGCCAGCGCCGCCTTGAGCTGTGCGTGGCTCATGCCCGCCGCCCCTGCCCCTGCCCCTCCGCCGCCCGAGATGGCGATGCGCGACTTCTTGGCCGGGTGGCCCGAGTCGTCCTCGAGCTCGTGCTTCACGGCGCGCTTGCCGCGCGCCACCGCGGCCTCGGCCTCAAAGGCCTCGTTCAACTCCCGGAGCGCGTCCCCAGAGCGCCTGGCGATGGCCTTGTACTTGGGCACCGTCAGGTCCTCGGGGTGCTCGGGCACCTCCTCCTCCAGCGCGAGCGCCTGCAGGATGCGGTAGTGCCACTGCAGCGCCGGGTTGGGGAACTTTGCCGGGTTGTACGTGCCCTTGGGCAGGTGCAGGTTCTTGACCACCTTCTCCATCTCCGAGATGAGCGCCTTGGGCGCCCTGGCCGTCGCGCGCTTGTCGGGCTCGCGCAGGTCGTCGGCGAACGGTAGCGGGTACAGCCACAGGCCGGCGGGGAGGAAGGGCGTGCCCGACTCGTCGTCCGACGGGCTGCGCGAGGGCATAATGGCGACGAGGATCGGGTTCGCGTTGACGCGCGCCACGAGCCACGCCAGCGCCACCTTGTCGTCGCGCAGCAGCTTCTTCCAGAGCGCCGTGAAGACGCGATGCGAGCCCACGTAGTCCTCCTCGGCGGGGAAGATGTAGGTCGACTTCTTGATGGACGCCCACGCCGGGATCGCCGACCGCGGCTTGAAGCCCACGATACGGAGCACGTGGCTGCCCCAGTCCTTGAGCGATTTTGTCTCTTCGGGCGTGAAGTGCACGTACTCGCCGCCGAATTTGTGTGCCTTTTTGAGCTCCGACTTGTGCACAGTCCGCAAGCTCTCCGACATCTCCAGCTTGGTCGTCTCCCCCGTGGCTATCTGCGGTGTCTCGCCTTCAACGTAGATGTAGCAGCTCCTGGCGGGCTTCTGCACGTGGAGTGGGATGTAGCCCTTGACCGCTATGGTCAGACCAGGCGCCACCTCAAACGGCAGGTGAGAGAAGTAAGCACGCTTGGGTGTCTGCTTTGAGTTGATGTCGGAAATGAGCGAGTTGAGGAGTGACAGGCCGTCATCGCCCGACTTGGCCGGCTTGATGCCGTCTGGCGCCCCTATCTCAGACGCCGGATCACGGTAAATGATGTCCTGCGTGCGACAGGTCAGCGGCGAGGTCAGAAAAGATGCCAATACGGGCTTGATCGTACATCGTAGAATTTAGTCAAGTCAAAAACGCCCTCGTCCTTCCTACTGATGGGGAAGAGCTCGATGATGACGCCAAGATCGTAGAGATCCTTGGCTCGGACGGCCGCGGACGAGCGCAAGGTCTTGTCGCTGCCATGCGGATTGTCGTTGTCTGTGATGATGAACAGGCGCCGGGAGCCAAAGTTGGGAGCGTTGGTCGTAAAGATCTGGTTGGCGCAGAACAGAAGGTTGGCCATATTGGCAGCCCCGTCGGTCGGTTTGAGCACCTCTTCGGGGTCGTCACCTTCCTCGACTAGGTTCTTGAGCCGCTTGACGTCCTCGGCGATGGGTACGTCCAGGTCCATGAACAGGTAGCAGTGGGGATAGCGGGCACTACCGCCGCCCTGCTCATCGTCCTCGCGGAACTTTGAGTTTTCGGTGCCAAAAAGCAGGATTCCCATCATGTCACTCGGCGTGGCGATGATGCGCTGCTGCATGATCTGGTAGGCGCATTTGAGCGCTGCAGTGGCGGCGCTATCCTTGTCCCCCTTTTTTGAGCTGCCTTTTGCCGGCTGCTCAAGCATCGACGAGCTGATCTCGATGGCAAACAGGACGGCATCCTTCTGGGTTTTGTAGTCCTGTCAAGCTCCCGTGTCAGCTGTGAGTTCATTGCATCGCCCCTATGTAGGTTGGCTGATGAGAGGTGAGTTATTGGAGAACAAACAGATTCGTCCAGCTCCTCCTCTTCCTCCTCCTCCTCCTCGCGATATGGGTATGAGCTTCTCGATGCCATCTTGAAGTTTTATCACAAATGCGACAACTCCATGTGGCCGTGGTCCTGCCAGCGTGACGACGATGGAAGGTGGCGAGTTGAGTGGGATGCAGCTGTAAAACGCGACGGCTAGGCACCAACGCGGCGAGGTGGGACCAGGCCTCACGGTCGAGGCACGAGGTCACGTGTGGGCAAGCAAAGACGAGGGCCAATGACATGCTACGCAATTGGCCTCAGTTGCAGGGGAAGCTTGGAGCTCGATGTGGGGTCGGCAACTCGATCCATTGATCCCCCAAAAGCATCATCGATCGGCCCACTGAAGCTGTCCTTGGCTCAGTTAAAGTTCATGCTCTTGGCCATCTGGTTTTCGGAACCTTCGGACCTGCGCCAATTCACCGATAAAACGACGCCACCATCACCGAACCCCCCGAGACTGCGGTGGACTCCAACAATCCCGAATCACTAGCTCTTCCCGCCATCCAGTACACAAGATGGCGGCACTAAGACAATCGAGGAGACAGCTGTCGAGAACGCTCTCGCGGCAGACCCCCGTCTCGCTGTGTGCCGCGCAGAACCTGCGGTCATGGCTGTCATTAGCCGCCTCCGCAGCGCCAGCTTCGATCCAAACAAGATGCTTTGCGACGCCGGTGCCGCCTGTCACACAAGATGCGACTGGCAGCAAAGGCCCAACTGCCATGGTCTTCCTGAACATGGGAGGGCCTTCGACCACGGACGAGGTCCACGACTTTCTGCTGAGGCTATTTGTAGGTGCTTCCCTACAAGGGAAAGGGGCTGGGAAGTGAGCAACATCAAGGCAAGCACGCCATGCGCTGACACCTCCTTGTCCAGTCTGACGGCGACCTGATCCCTTTCGGCCCGCTGCAAAACTACATTGCATCCTTCATCGCCAAGCGCAGGACGCCCAAGATCCAGAAGCAATACGCCGCCATCGGGGGCGGCTCGCCGATCCGCAAGTGGTCCGAGCACCAGAGCGCCGAGATGTGCAAGATCCTCGACCGTATCTCGCCCGAGACGGCCCCGCACAAGCCCTACGTCGCCTTCCGCTACGCGAACCCGTTGACCGAGGAGATGTACAACCGCCTGCTCGCCGACGGGTTCGGTAACGGCAAGGGCGGCAGGGCCGTCGCCTTCACACAGTACCCGCAGTACTCGTGCTCCACCACGGGCAGCAGTGTCAACGAGCTATGGAAGTGGAGGCAGCGGCTCGAGGGCAAGAAGCCCGACGGCTCGCCCTCAACTCCTGGTGACGGCACCATTCAATGGAGCGTCATTGACAGGTGGCCGGCCCACTCGGGTCTCGTCGAGGCCTTTGCACAGAACATCGAGGCCAAGCTCGCCGAGTATCCCGAAGAGAGGCGGAACAGGGTCGTCCTGATGTTTTCGGCACACAGCCTGCCAATGACAGTGGTCAACCGAGGTAAGATGGAGTGCCCGGCAGTGAGGGAGCAGATAATCAAGATGATGTGCTGACTAGGACTTGTGCAGGCGACCCATACCCCGCCGAGGTTGCAGCCACCGTTTACGCGGTGATGCAGCGCCTGGGCTTCTCGAACCCCTACCGGCTCTGCTGGCAGTCGCAGGTGGGCCCGCAACCGTGGCTGGGCCCGCAGACGCAGACGTCGGTGGAGGAGTACATCGCCAAGGGTCAAAAGGACATTGTTCTGATCCCTATCGCCTTTACGTCAGACCACATCGAGACGCTGTTCGAGCTAGACGAGGAGGTAATTGGTGAGTCGGGCCACGCCGACACGGTTAAGCGGGTCGAGAGCCTCAACGGCGGACGCGTCTTCATCCAGGCGCTGGCCGACATTGCAAAGGAGCACCTGGCCAGCGGCATCTCGTGCTCCAAGCAGATGGGTCTGCGCTGTCCAGGCTGCAAGAGCGAGCGCTGCTTCGAGTCAAAGAAGTTCTTTGCGGAGCAACAGCAGGGTCTGTCCAAGGCATGATAGAGCCTTGGTCGCAACAACCTAATTATGTACTTGTGAAAGTAAGCATCCAGCACCGGTGCTCACTGCTTGTGATAGAGGCGGCTACAAGGGGTTTCAAACAAGGCAGAATACTGAAATTAAAAGACCAGAAACACAGCCAAGTATTACTATAAAGCCCCACTATCACTATTTTCGACGTGCGAAGCGTGGCCTCAGGGGGGTGGTCCTGACGTGGGCCGCAACTCGATTTGGTTGTTCCGATCATTCGACCGTGCTCTTGCCCCGATGCCCGAGATGATGACCTGCGCGAGCTCATAAAAGGTGCCTCCCAGAAGAAAAATAGCAATGACCTGGCCGAAACTCCACTCGCGCTCCTCCTCCGAGAGGTGGTTACGCTCGATCATCTGCTCGAGCGAGATGATGGCGTATATGGAGAAGACGGCGTAGGCGACGGCCCGCAGACCCTCGCTGATGCGTGGATCCGGCCTTTCTTCGGAAGCGTCGGAGCCATGACGCCGCCGCACTGACTCGACATCGCTGTCGCCGTCGTCGTCATCACTGCCGGAGCCGTCGCCGGGCGCGTTCCAGCCACAGCAGCTACCCTGGACGCGCCACGCACTCCCGCCGCCGCCGCCGCGGTTGCCCCGGAGCGAGCGCAGGGCGGCGATGCAGCACGGCAGACTCACGAGCACGACGACGACGAAGAAAGCGGGCACGACCGCGAAGGTGGCCAGCACGACGTAGCGGAACACGTCGTCGGTGGCGCCGACCGAGACGCCGAAGACGACGTAGACGGTCGAGCCGTTACAATCCGGCTGCGACCCAAAGCCCGGCGCCTTGACCCACACGTAGACGTCAAAGGCCGCAAAGGCGGCCGCGGCCAGCGCCGCGACGGCGGCGTCGAGCGTCGCCACCCGGCGGCGGCGCCGGTACCGGCCCCGCGCGGCCAGGTTGACGCCCAGCAGGGCGAGCAGGTGCTGCACGGCCACGGCGTGGAAGAGCGTGAGCCTGCGCTGGGCCGTCTGCGCGATCGCCGTGCACAGCAGCGCGAGGCCCTGGAGGCCCAGGGCGGCCGAGGAGGCGCGCTCGAACTCGGAGGCGCCGCGCCGGTCGGCTGGGGAAAGGAGCTTGACGGCGAAGGGGAGGAGGCGACACGTGAGGCAGAGGGCGTAGATGGAGATTCGGATCTGGGGGATTATAAATAGTCAGCCAGGCTGTCTGTCTGTCTGGGTGGGATCTGTTCTGTTGCGTACTGACCCCGATGCCGGTGACGTCGGGATTCGGCTCGATTACACACACGTCCATTTTTATGCGGCCCTATTCGGGTATATCTAGAACATGTGCATTCGCGCTCTCAACCATGTCATTGCGTGTGAAGCCAACCACTGGATGTTGTGGGAGAAACTTGTAGTTGGCCGACTTTTCTCTTATACCACCAACTGCCGCGGAAAGTGCTTCTTTTCACGATTCCGCTCAGCAAAAATGGAACAATACCTAGAGCCTGGCCGAGACGGCCCGTGATGCCGCACCCTATCAACACCAAACTTTTGCACCCAATTGTCCCAGACTTATAAAACCGGGCGCAATCGAGGCTAGGCCGCAGGCTAATCCGCCTTGGGCTCAAACCGGGCACCAAACAAGAGCGCCCGACTGCAGCGAACCGGCGTTTTTGAGAAATCGAGTGACCGATGCAAGTGGCGGGCCCCTCCATGAGAAGCGGTCGGTCGGCCTGGCCGCTCTTTTGAGGAGAAACGGGCTGAGCTGAAAAGGCGCGCACCACCGCCCCGTTCAGGCAGGCACGTTTCTGACAGCCCGCGCCATTGGCCACCTCGTCCCGAGATGCACGTCGCGGGCACAGCCACCTGACTACCTAGCTAGACAGCTGTAGAAAAAAAAAAGGGTGATCGTTTGGGCGCCGCCTTGGCACGTCAGCTTCCTTCGCCCGTCTCATTTCCGCTATAGAGGTATATAGTAGTGCGGGATTGGCAAACCCGTCGCGCCGATGACGAACAAACGGGAAAATCGCCAATATATTATAACAGAGATACCACAAACGGCAACTCGAAAAGGAACAAGGACGCGGGGCTGGATCTGCGGCATCCGGCGAACGAAGCCACATCTGCAACGATGCAAGACGCTGGCAAGGAGAGGATACTGACAGGTGAGACCAAATCACTCAATCAACGACCCTCCATACCCCTGCTACAAGCAACAACAAAAAAAAACTAACAGGCCTCCGCCCAGTCCTGCTGTTCCTCGCCCTCTCGGCCGTCGACGTCGCCCTCAACGCGGCCGCGGGGCCGGCGGCGGTCGCGACGGGGGCGCACGTCAACGACAGCAGCAGCGGCGGCGACGGGGCGTCGGGCCGGGCGCTCGGGATCGGGGCCGTGTCGGGCGCGACCAAGGCCGGGATCCTGGCGTTTGTCGGGTTCCTCGAGTTCGCCGACATTGGCGTCGCGTCGCGCATGCTGCTCATCATCGTCGCCACCGTCTTTGGCCTGTCTGTTCTGATCACGGCGCAGGTGTGCAGCGTCGTGCTGGGCGAGAGTCAGTTGTCTTTTTTTTTTTTTTCGTTTGTCTCCCTTCCTTCGTGATGTCTAACCTCTGAGGGGGTTGAACGGGTTATAACGCCAAGAGGGCAAGAACCTTGACTTACGCGCAAACCAACGACAGCTCCATCCGAACTACTCAAGGCCGCTCTTGTTGCCGCCCTGCCGCTCCAATTCGAGAGCGTTGGCATGTACATCTGTAAGTCGTGCAAATACGCTTTCCTATATCCTTCCAGAAAGACCCCGCCACGAACATAACCTTAATCGCCCACCGGCACGGCCCGGCTTGGGTGGAGACGGCGGACCGAAGCCGGCGATGGCCATGTTTGGATGCGGACATGTTCATGCAAGAAGAAGAAATGGGTATGCAATGGTCCAAAGTCCCAAACAACCCAAGCTGACATGAAGATGCACATTCTATAAAAATATTTTTTTTAAAAAAAACAGCAAGCAGCCATCACAGAGAAGAAAACAAGTCGGGCAGCCTCCGCACCCTCTCCGGCACGTACATCCAAATCATCGGGTGGGACGCCCTCGGCGGCTATACCTTTGCGCGCATGGCCGAAAACCTGGGGCGCCCCGTGTGCTCGCCCGCCGCCGCAGCCGCAGCCGGGGGCGTGTACGGTGTCCTGTCGGGAATCCCGAAGGTGGTGGCGTACATTGCATGGAGCCTGTTTCACGGTAGAGACCACTGAGGTGAAGGGGAATACAACGTCGAAATAACAATTTTTTTCAAAGTAGTTATTTGCTTGGTAAACCGGTTATGGGAACAATCGCTATGATGAGCTCCGAAAGCAAAAGCGAGTGTATGTTGTATGTATGTACAATTATAACGACCGTATGTGTATTATGGTATTGTCCAGCAACTCCCGAGAAGAAACGGCCAACCCCCCCAAGACGCGTGCGCCGTGCTTAGGCGTACTCGACGCAGAGGACGCCCTTGCAGTGGATGTCCATGACGTCATTGATCTTGACGGCGCCCGAGAGCTCGCTGTACGTGAGCAGGTCCTCGAGCGTGGCCGGCTCCGAGATGACCTCGGGCATGCCGGGGACCAGGTTGAAGGGCTTGGCCCACTCCTTGCGCGGGCCGCTAAAGTCCGACTTGCGCGCGGGCCAGTCCCGGGCCTGCCACTCGGCCCAGATCCTGTCGAGGTTGGTGTGGTGGAGGTAGAAGATCGGGTCGCCGGGGCTCGAGTTGACGTTTGCGATGTCGCCCGTGTTGCCGCCGACGCCGATGTGGCCGCCGCCGTGCAGCGTGATGTCGTCGGGCATCAGGCCGCCCTGGAGGCCGATGTTGAACTTCATGTAGTCGGGCTGGTCCAGCACGCGGTCGACGACGCCCTGGTTGGACGAGTGCGACACGAGCCAGGGGCTGATGTCGCGGCGCAGGCAGTGCGGCGTGAAGGCGGTGCTGGCGCCCAGGCCCATCGAGACGTTGCGCTGGGCGAAGGGGCCGTCCTTGACGCAGCCGCCGCCGGTGCGGCCCGGCACGATGAAGGGCACGTTGGGGAACGTGGCCGCCACGTCGTCGGGGACGAAGTCGCCGTTGCCGCCGAAGCCGAACTCGGCGTCCCAGATGGGCGACTTCAGGACGTCGGCCTCGCTGTTGCTGTCAAGCGACCAGTTCCAGTACCTGTCCCGTTGCAGGGGGGGCGCGCCTGTCAGCATAGTCTCCCCTAGGTAGCCAAGAAGCAAAGCACGCCATTTTTGTATGATGTGCGTTGCAGGGAAGAACTTACGGCTGGGAGCCCTTGTAGCCACATGTCTGGCGCAGCTCGTGCTCGTAGAGGGTGATGAACCAACGGTGCCATCTAGTAGCGGACGCTATTAGTAACGTGTCCTCGGGGGGTATACGCTGGTGAAAAGACCCGAGTCGAGCAGCCGCTCAGATGTCGGGCCAGACACAGCAGAATGCACTTACGGCAGGAACGGGCCGTTCCAGTGAATATCCAGAGCAGAGATGTGAGTGGCGTGGAAGTCATCGAACCGAGACTTGGAGCCGGGGAAGAGGTGCTGTAGCTTGGGAGGAGCGTTCTGCAGGCACACAACGGCGTCCAGGTAGGCCTTCCTCTCGGGCTGGCTCAGGGAGCGCCTTGATGTCGTAGCAGGATAGTGTCAGCGGACATTGTTCAACACCAATGCTCGCATCCAAACTCGGATGCCAGACACGTCACACACGAATGTCGCACCAGACAACCGGGGATGGGTTGACAAGGGTTTGGGGGTAGCGCGGTAGTTGGCCCAATGGTTGACGGAACCGGCTAAGCTGGCAAGGGAAAAGATCAACAGCGCCAAAAAGACAAAATCGCGATACACACTTACCACTCGCGACGGATGCTGGGGGCGGGCTTGCACTTGCCAGGGGCGGCCTGTGCGACACCGACGGAAACAGCAGCCACGGCGGCGCAGAGCCAGGAGGACAAGTCTTGCGAACGCATCTTGTTTTTTTCGTCCGTCTATCGACGGTTTGATGGTGCCCTCGTCAGAACTTGCTGTTGGCAAATTCTAGTTGGTGATAAAGAGAGGCTGAATGGAACCATGGGGCACAAGACAGGGCACCATATCGTGTCAGGAAGTCCAAAGGCTTCCTTTTATCGAAGAAACCCGCCCGGCTTCGGCGCCGGCACAACGTGGTCTGGCCGAGAAGGGGACACAAACAAACACACACACACACACACACGCACCAGGCCCCGAGGGCAAGGGCCAGCATGGGCCAGCATGGGCCCGCATCTCACTCATGTCGAGAGTGCGGAGAAGAGCTCATCTAACTGGCGTGGCCCATGCAATGCGTGGCATGGCGTCGTGAGCGTGACACCATGGGCTCTACCTTGCAGCAGACCGGGCATGTTGGGGCGGCGAGTCTAGCCCGTATGCGGGAGGCTCCAGAAACCCCCCCCCCCCCCCCCCCCCCTCCCTCAAGACTATTGGAAACGGGCCCCCCTTTTCGCCTCTTTCGGCTCCGGGGGGCGGTGCGAGTGGTGGTCGCGAGTGCTCCACCGCCATCTTGGTGCCAATTTTGCCAAGAAGCGAGATGTACTATTCGTTCCATGCCTCCAACGAGCCGCAGCGCATCGGGGATGCGCATTCATCTCTCATGCAGTGCAACCCGGCCTCGAACCAGGGACCTGGGGGGCCTTTTTTGCTGCACCTCACCAAGGTCAGGAACTGACGTCCGCGTACAGTCGCAGTTGGTGACACACGAAAACCCCCCTCTGTCACTCTCGGATGCTGACAATCGACAGGCACACTACTCTCCAAGCAAGGGCTCCAAGCAATGAGCAATATAGACAACAAACCCCCCGCTTCCACCATGCAGAAGAGGGTATGCGAACGATGGAAGCTTGCATGGGCTGAGCAAGCAGGAGGCAGGTATCGGAAGATGGCTGGCTAATGAGAAGGGGCGGATGAAAAAGCACGTCGGTGATTATGACTCGCTACCACCGCTTGCCCGTCGGTCTTGTGGGGACCAGTGTGGATCAGTGGCAGGCAACCCAACAGAAGCAAGTTTTGAACTCGCTCCCACGCTCCTTCCCACGAGGACGGGTTCGGCTGCCCAAAGAATGGAAAGCAGCAAAAGCAGGATGCAGGCTGGCAGGCTGCAAGGAACTGGTCCGAAGGATTGGAAACCTCGAGCTCCTGCCTGAGGTCTTGCTGTAATTGGCCATCAACTGGAGTTTTAACAAACATGTTATTATATGTCACATTCCCAGCCCATCGACGGTGAATGATGGTGGATGCTGCAGTCAGTTGGAGCCGCGGGGAAGGGAAAGAAGGAAAAAAAGGATAGATAGACAAGAAAAAGAAAAAGGGGAACGGTATCGCCGGCGCTATCAAATCTAACGTGCGCATCCAGCCCCGAACTTTTTCCCCAATACCCATCATATTTTTGAATGGCATCTTGCGTGGGCCGAGTTATATCCGACGGGAGATAATAGGAGGCGGCTGACAAATGGGAGGGAGCCCGTTCACGCGAATCGGATGCACCCCGTCACGATTCCATCTTCGGCCAAATGTACACAGTATTGACTGTCAAATTGACAAAGTCCGTGGCGGCCATGTGCGCGATAGCGACAGCAGCAACCCCAATCAGGGATTATCCCAAGACTCTCAGCCCAGTCGGCGGGCCGGTCCACCTATTTTATATGGACGACTGGAGACCGGGGGCTCATGCTCAGTCGTCACCAACCTTGGGCCAGGAGCCAGCAGAAGACGGAAGACGGTGCTCACACGAATATTCTATTCTAACATCCGTCCTCATCTTGTTTGACCACAGGAGGAAGGAGGTCCAAGGCTTGGGCACAATGCCAGATGTGCGATTTAATGCAAGACGGCCCCACTTATCCTCTACTATGGTGTGGTTTTCCTGGTGTGGCTTGGCCCGGGTCGACGACATCCGGGGCTAGATACTTGATAAAGGAACCCAGAGAGAGAGAGAGAGAAAAAAAAGAAAAAAAGAAAAGGAAAAAAAAAGGCGCCATCGGTAGGCTAGGCCTTAGGCAAGCAAGGTAGGCGGGACGGAGGAATCCCCGATCCAGGTAGTTGACTCATGAAGCCTGATCCAGGTACCCCCTGCCATCACGGTGACAGGGGGGGCATCAGAAGAGACTGGTTGCGTATATTAGCCCAAAATTATTCCAAGCACTGGCAGTCAAGGGGGGAGGGGTCGAAACCACCAACGAAGGATCCGCCACGCGCAATGTTGGAGAACTAGGTAGAGGGCCCGCTAGAGAAGGGCGAGAGACGCACGCTAAGACTCTCTCAGCTTCCGTCTCGGTCGTTTCCGGGTCCAGCTGTTGTTTCGGCGCCCTATGGCAGACGGCAGCGTAGGTAGCGGCAACAGGAGACTAGCCTCGCTCCTCGGACGCCCGCGGCACGCTGCCGGCTCTTGGTGGCGGCAAATGGGCTGCAAGTGGTTATTCCAACCGCTTTCATGGGCCCGTCCGTCCATCATGTCATGCCTGTTACTGCGTTACCAAACTTGCTGCCATCCCGTTGGAAAACTGGCCGCGTCGCGCGTGGCCACCAACCCCCTCCCTTATCTTTGCTTCCTGCATGGCAATCCGGATCTGGCGATCGGCTGGTCCCACGCGTCCTCAGGGCGGGCGACCACGTGGGCTGGAGGAAGGAGCTTGCTCGTGGCATTCCCACGCGACGGGGCGATAGATATGATGGGTCGCCATCACGACAAGCAGGAACAGGGACAACAGACCCCTGAAGCGAGCATGACACCTACGAATACGGGTGCTCCAATTGGGGAAGGTTGGTACCTGACGGAGCCCACGTATATGATATGCAAGAGGAGACGACCCCACCGAGAGGCACTTATCGCGCGTGGGAGATGGACCTTTACGTCCGAGGCAAGCCCGGAAAAAAGTCTGGACCGCAATTTATTCCCCACCACCACAAAAAAAAGAGCCCACCCGGAAGATTTCGGCACTCCGGCAAAGCGAAAAACGGTATTATGGCTATAAGTAATGTCTTTTGTATCAAGATAATCACAAATCCCTTAAACGCGTGTTTTTTTTTGTTTTTTTTAGGTGTAGAGTGCGGCGCGGGCATATTGTTTGGCTTTGGTGCTGGTACGATTGTGGTGGGAAAGGTAGAGTTTGGGTGGGGGAAAAAGAATTGCGGTCCAGACTTTTTTCCGGGCACCGTGCAAGGGTGACACACAACATCACCCACCCCCTTTCTGGGCGGGCTCGGCGAGAGCGGTCGGGGGTGTGTGAGTGGCCGGGGGTGTGTGAGTGGTGTGCCGGATATGCACCCCGCTGGAACTGGCAAGGTTGCCGAGACGCCACACGCCAACCCTACCGGGGGGGACCGCCCGCGCTACTACCCGTCGACAAGAGAGGGAACCGGCTCATGAAGAGGGTCCTTTCCTGGACCTAGCCTGAGAAAAGAAGGAGGAAACAGGGAGGCTCGAGATGTGATATCTGAATACTTTCTCCATAAACATTCCCCATGTCCTCCCCTGACCGGCTCATGAAAGCTTCTTCTCTATCTTGCTTCTCCTTTTTCTCCCTTCCCTTGTCTTGTTGCATGGCCATGGTTTAGACGGGGAGACGATCTGCAGATTGGAGGCTTGCAGAATCAGGCTAAGGAGAAAGCAAGAAAAAGCAAGGGCCGCCCCGCTACCACAATCATCGATCACCACACACAGACAGACGTCGCCGATCACTCTCCCTCTCCTGCCCAACCAACCACCAACAGCCGGCCGGCTAAGTGCCAGTCCCAGGCCCGGACCACCACCACCGACTCGACTCAGGACAGCCACGCAAACGCCTTGCCATGAATAACACGACAGCCTCGCCGGCGCCGCCCCCGGGGCCGCCGGCATCGCTGCCGGTGCCTACGGGCCCGCTGCCGCCTGCGTCGGGGATCCTGCGCGGCACGCCCGACTACCTGGGCGACCGGACCGTCCACCTCAACATCTTCATGATCGCCTTCTCCGTCATCTTCGTCGGCCTCCGCCTCTACTCGCGCCTGTACGTCGCCAAGCGGCCCGGGCTGGACGACGCCATATCCGTCCTGACCCTGGGCGCGCTGCTGGCGCTGTCCGCCATGGACATTAGGTGTATGCTTTTTTTTTTTTGTTTTTATCTTGGCTCGACTTGGACGGGGGTGGATGAGGTTGGCTAATCGTCTGGAATGTATGTCCCCCAGTGGTCGAACACGGCACCGGCGCGCACATGCAGTTCGTCCCACCAATCTACTACCTCGGCTTCTTCGACGCGCTCGCCACGCAGACTCTGCTCTACTTCTGGGCCGTCTGCCTGATGCGCATGCAGATCGTCGCCTTCCTGCCCGGCATCCACCCGGGCAACAAGCCCTACAAGCTGATGGTCTGGGGCCTCGGCGCCGTCATCGTCGTCTCCACCATTGTCGTCTTTTGCCTGCGCATCTTTTCCTGCAGGCCCATCTCGTATGGACTTTCCTTTTTTTTATATATATATATACGCCCTCGGACCTATCCTGCCTCTGCATCTTACTAACATTGCGATGCTTTGAACAGCGCCTTTTGGCTCCCTCCCTTCATGACGGCCGGTCAGTGCATGGACGGCCAGACGGTCGACCTCATCCTCAACGTGCACTCCATCCTGGGCATAGTCATCGACCTGTGCCTCGTCGCCCTGCCCGTGTGGGTCATCTGGGACAAGATGATGCTGTCCACGCGCAAGTGGCGCGTCCTGATGGTCATGAGCGTCGGCATCTTTGTCGTCATCACGGGCATCGTGCGCTACGTCCTGATCCGGACGACCCCTTTCCAACCGGATGCGTGAGTACATGTTCCTCCGTCCCACCTTTCTCTTTTTTTCTTCGTTTCTTTCTGCTCGGTATTTCCGGTTTCGCTTTGTTTCCGCCACCTTGAAGTCCACCCCTGAAACCGGGCCTCACAACTCGGCAGCCAAACCACCCCTGCCAAGCTTGTGCTCCTCCCCCGCCTCCACCTAAAAAAAAACCCCTTTATGCTAACCGGTGTTCCCACCCTTTTTCTCCCACAGAACATACAGCATGGCAACGATCGGCCTCTGGACCGTGCTCGAGGGCCACGTCGGGCTGTGGTGCGGCTGCTTCCCCGCCATGCAGCCCGTGCTGCGCCAGCTGCTCGCCAGCATCGGCCAATCCCACCTGCTGACGCGCATAGGCTACGCGACCGGCACCCGCAAGGGCGGCGGCTCCAAGGGCGGCGGCACCGGCATCGGTGGCGGCGGCGGCAAGCTCAGCGGCAGCACCGGCAGCAGCCTGGGCAGCGCCCTGCGCAACGGCAAGCACGGCGGCGCCCACCGCGTCAGCTCCGACGACGACCTCGCCGCCCTCGGCAGCCAGCACGGCTACAGGTACGGCGGTAGGGCCACGGCGGCCGCCGCCGGCGGCGTCGAGGAAGAGTTCGCAATGGCCGACCTGGCCGGGGAGAGGCGACGCGCCGGCGCCGGCGGTGGTGGTGGTCGCGACGGTGACCTCGAGGATGGGGGCCTGAGGCTACCCATCATGAAGAGCACGACGGTCGAGCTCCACTTTGAGGAAGGGCATATGCCCGGGATGAACGCCGAGGGGAGGAGGAGAAACAATTCGGAGGGGACGTGGAGGGAACGGTGAAGCGAGGTGATTTGAATTTTTAAATTACAAAGGAAATACAAAAAAAAAAAGGGAAAAAAGGAGGAAAGAAACATCTTAGAAAGCCGTCCGATATCAGTTTCTTAATCGAGTAGCTCTTTGTTCTACTGTCTTCTGGGTTCTAGGTCCTAGGGATCGAAACGGTAAGCGGGTGCTGTTGTACCAGAGTCGCCCACGAGAGGGATGGGGATTACGGGCACGGTCACGAGGGGTCGCCTAGAAGGCGTCTTACTATCGTGAACAGAGACTGATGCTGTGGAGATGTGAGCTTGACAGAATTATTAGTGCGGTGGGATAGCCCTTTCTAGAGATGTGGGTAGGAACAGGAACGACAATAAGGGCGAGCGTAAGTGTTTTAAAGTGGAAATAAGAATAGGAATTATACATCAATTCCCAAGCAAAATTCTTATACGCCGAGAAGTCGGGCTTTCATATTGACCATTATGAATTTGTCTGCGTATAGCGACTCGTCCCAGGGCCTTATAATACACATACAACTCATTCCAAGCACTACAAAGAGTCCCTGGCCCAAACATTCCCCCGCAATCCAGAGCTTCGTTCATAACGTAGACCTCCTCATTCGTCAATCATGG
Organism: Gaeumannomyces tritici R3-111a-1; assembly: GCF_000145635.1. Taxonomy (NCBI): domain Eukaryota; kingdom Fungi; phylum Ascomycota; class Sordariomycetes; order Magnaporthales; family Magnaporthaceae; genus Gaeumannomyces; species Gaeumannomyces tritici. The sequence goes on along the minus strand of NW_008804548.1, from coordinate 3,099,751 downwards.
CGCCGCGTTGGAGGCGCACGACCACGGCTTGGTGACTCGCTCGGTCGCGATGGCCTCGATGGAGGCCCACAGGCCGAGGACGCAGATCAGCAGGCCGGTGATGAAAAGGAGGACGTTGCCGGCGAAGCGGGCGGTCTGGCGCTTGCTGGAGAAGAAGTCGCCCCAGTGCATCCAGAGCCAGAAGACGCCCGGCAGGCCGTACGAGAACCACGAGGCGAAGATGGCGGCCACGATGCCCAGCAGGCTGTTGAAGACGGGGATGGACTCGGCGATGACCATGCTGAGGGCCCAGAGGCCGCACACGATGGCGAGCCAGACGATGCCCGAGAGCTTGGTGCGGCGGACGGCGTGCTTGGAGTCGCGGAAGATGCGGGCAAAGATGTACTTTGCGGCCACGTGGCCGTAGATGACGCCCGCGATGACGATGGTGGGGATGGCGATGCCCCAGATGGCCTTGCGCATGGTGCGCGAGGCGGCGGCCGATAGCGCGGGCGACGGCACGTTGGGCCCGACGCAGACGTAGATGACGATGGCGGCGAGCAGGTACAGCGTGGTGTCGGCGATCTGGAGCAGGGCCAGGGCCTTGGGGAAGTCCTCGGGTTTCTTGAACTCGCCGATGACGCTGAAGAAGCACGAGTGGCTCGAGAAGGAGACGGCGATGTTTGTGATGGCCAGCATGCCCGACGTGAAGGGGATCTCGCGCGCCGCCTCGATGGCCTTGGAGCCGATGGGCCGCTCGTAAGCCACGTCGCCGATGGTGACGAGCACGGCAACGACGATGGAGATGCACGAAGCCATGGACATCCAGGCCGTGTGCTTGAGCGTGCGCGGGAAGTTGAGCACGGCGAAGACGCCAAGCCCGACGACGGCCCACACGATGGTGCAGGTGCTCGAGTCGGTCAGCGTGTTGAGGCAGATGGTCCAGGTGAGCAGGTGGCTGGCCATGACGAAGACCTGGAAGGTGACCTGTGCCCAGCCAAAGACCTCCTGGAATAGGGGGCCCATGCCGATGGACTTGCCGATCACCTCGAGCGCGTCGCCGAAATTCTGCACGTAGGGGTACGCGGCGCGGAACTCGGCCAGGACCATACCCGAGTACGTCGACAGGCCCGACATGATCAAGATGAGGACGATGCCCGGCGCCAGACCAACGGTGGCCAGGACAGAGGGCAGCGAGAGGATACCGAGCGAGACGGTCTCGGCGATCAGGACGATGCCGCCCTGCCACCAGCTCAAGGTGTGGTAGTCGATCAGTTCGCCCTCTTCCCTTGTCCAAACGCTGGCCTGCTCGGGAGGCGGCGGGGGCGGCTGTTGTTGCTGCTGCTCTTCCTTGGACCCAGCAGGCGCGGGCGCCTCGGGCCTCGTAGCTGCTGCTTCAGACTCGGTGCCCATGATGGAGTAGATCAAAAGGTAAAGTCCTAGAGGGCGATCCGAGGTGGTCTTGGTGCTATCGACTCTGGTGGACAGCAGCGGGCTAGGGGAGTCTACGGAGGAGACAAGGCAGACGAGACCTGGTCTGGGGAAGACGAGGGTAAAAAAGAACAGAAGAACACGGCACGAAGACTCATACTTGCTACGGCCATGACATGTCAACATGGGGATCACCCCAGGGCAAGCGGAGCAGGTCAACAGCGACATCGGCAAGGGCAGCCCCGGAGTCCCAGACTCGATCCCGGACCATAGTCCACTCGGTGTCCAGATGCGGAGCAGGACCCTGCGTGAGAAGGCTATAATGGCGAGCGTGCCGTTGGTCAATGGCCTCAGATTTCCGGAGCAGGAATTTTGGTTGGGTTCCTGGGCGTGGAAAAACTCCAGAGAACTCCACCAATTGGCAAATCGTTACGTGATGCTATCCACGCCGGACGGCCGTGCCGGTTTGGGTCCCACAGGTGGCTCCATCGATGATATCAGGGGCGAGGGCCGACTAAGGGCCAGGACTCGACTCGGGTCGCCGTGGCATGGAGCCGAGCCGCCTTGAGCCACCAGTCGGATCAGGTCAGGGTGCCACAAGTAGAGATTTCGCGCAGGGAGATGTCCATGGGCTGATGATGGCTTCTACATACCATCTGCGAGGGAAATAAACAGTAAAAACCCACCTCCCAACAGGGGGGTTAAAACTGGAGATCACAGGGGTGGCAAAAGAGGGGGTCACGTGCTGGCATGAAGTCACTGCCATTATTGAAGTTAATAAAAGAAGGAGAGAAATCGAGAAAAGCTTTTGAAGGACGAGAAATTCTTGAAGTCTCGTGACATTCCCCCAAGTCACCGCGGCCCCTGCGGTTTCCAGTTTCAACCCCCCTGTTACTGGGTGGGTTTTTACTCTTTACTTCCCCCGCAGATGATATGCTCCTTCTGCTTTCCTGGGGTCGCCCGTGGGGGAAGCGTTTTTGGGTCGACGGCGGGTGTCTGCAGGTGCAAAGTCTGTCATTGATGTGCTTGGCTGCACCCCCGCGAAATGCCTTGCGTGTGTTGGGTTTTGTTCCTGGCTGCGGGAGCTAAACCCCAAAGATGGGCGGCTCGCCAAGTGCCGGGCGGACTCTGGACGGGAGAAAAGCCGTGCAGGGATCTCAAAGGCAAGAGTTGCAAGGCAAGCAGTCTTTCGGCCTGAGCATACAGGCTTCAAGTTCAGTCCCATTCATGCTTTGTCAGCCCCCAATGCCCGCGATCTGCGATGCTGTCCACACCCCGAATCCCGCTCCGTCCCCAACTTGGCCCCCAAATCAGGCACGCAGCCACAGCGCGTCCTTCCCGTCGCGGCCCAGCGTGGGGGACTAGCAGCCAACCGGAGCTAGGAGCACAACCATTGACCCCGTGCCGACTGGAGCTGCGTCATGGACACCTCAGTTGGCATCGGCCTGCAGTTGCGACAACGCATCTCATTGGCTCGCGCGTTGCTGTCGGCTAGTTGTCTTGGGCTGCGCTGTGATGCAACACCCACGGTAACTGTGATTTTGCAGGTTTCATGTTGCTCGAGTGTATTGCTTCTTGTGCCTCTTGTCAGAATCCGGGGAGTGCATTTGGGGTCGGCCCCCTTGGCTTGGTAATCACGACTACACGATGCGGAGAGATAGCCCCAGGCTTGGTTAGCGCTTGATGATTCCCCATCACCCTGTCCCTTCTTTTGGTTCAGTGGCATCGGATCCCTCGGGCATCCACCACGGCACCTAAAAGCATCCCATTCCATCCCATCCCACCTCTGCTTCTTTTGGCTGGTCTCAACTCGTCAACACGGTGTTCTCGTTCTTGGAACTGCCTGTCATTCGGATCTCTGCCGCGACACGCTCGCTGACAAGCTGCCGTTGAGTGTCCACGCTCTGAGCCATGGCTGTCCCCGTCACGACTCGATAAGAAAATCGCCCCTTCCGCACCCTCACGTCGCGCCCAGGGATACACGCTGTTCCATACGTTCCTGGCATTACGACGCGGCGAAGAGACGCGATAGCTTGGATTTATTGCTT
>NW_008804548.1:3071157-3095551 GCF_000145635.1 Gaeumannomyces tritici R3-111a-1 | reverse complement strand
TTTTTTTGGATTGCTCACGATTTGCGTGTTGAAAGCACCGCATCGCCTCGATATTTAGCCCAGCGTTTCCCTCACCAAGATACCTCGGCACCTGTCTCCTTCGAGGTACCCGCTTTGACAATGTCCGCCGACACCGACGCGACGGAGACTACCAGCCTGTTGGCCGCTGGCGCTGGCGCTGGTGCCGGTGATGGCCAGAGGAACTCCCCCGAACATGCGCCAGCATCTGGAAACGGCGCGACCTGGGCCGGTTATGATGCCGAATTCGCCAACAGGCCCAAGTGGAGGAGGCCATCGGTAGGAGCCCCTCGCCCTGCCATGCGTACCGCTTGAGCTAAGCTAACACGCATGAAAAAGGTCTACTGGTTGTTGCCGCCTTATTTCCTCTTCACTCTGGCTTTCGGTGGCTCCCTCGTGCCCAAGATCAACCTGATCATCGAGCTCGTGTGCAGCCGGTACCTGAGCGACCGCTCCGCCAGTGACCCAACTTTCATCTTCGCCCCCGTCATCCCGGGAGGGAACAACCCGCAGTGCAAGGAGAGTCCGGCCATCCAGAGCAAGGTGGCTGCCTTCAACATGCTCCTCAACCTCGTCACCGGCTCCCTCAGCGCCTTCACCGTACCCAAGATCGGTGCCTTGTCGGACCGCTACGGCCGCAAACATCTGCTGGTCGTCGCCTCGTGCGGTGGCATCGTCGGCGAGACGGTCATGATTCTGGCCGCCAAGTACCCCGAGACCGTTCACTACAACTGGCTGATCCTCGGCGCTGTCGTGGACGGTCTGGCCGGCTCCTTCACCGCCGGCGGCGTCGTCAGCAATTCATACACGGCCGATTGCACCCCGCCTTCGAAGCGTACCGTCGCCATCGGCTACCTCTACTCCTGCCTGTACGCCGGCCTGGCTCTCGGGCCCGTCCTGGCCGGGTACATGGTAGAGAAGTGGACGCACGAGCTCGTCTCTGTCTTCTATGTGACCCTGGCCTGCCACGTATTCTTCGTGCTCTTTATCCTGCTGGTCGTTCCCGAGTCCGTGTCCCGCAAACGCCAGCTGATGGCCCGCGAGAAGCACGCTGAGGTCGCCGCAGCAGCTCGCGCCCTCGCCGACGCCACGGCCGTGAGCTCCGGGAGTGGGCCGCTCGGTGCCTCCTTCTCCAGGTTGTCTGCCCTGGCTTTCAGCGGTACCAGCCCGCTTGAGCCTCTCCGCGCGCTGTGGCCAAAGGGGCCGGGCTCGAGCGCCACGCTGAGGCGCAACATTGTCTTCTTGGCTGTCATCGACACGGTCCTGCTTGGCATGGTCATGGGCGCAGGGCAGGTCATCATCATGTACACCGGCTTCCAGTTCGGCTGGACCACCCTGGAGACGTCCGGGTTCATCTCGATGACCTCGGTTATCCGCGTCGTCGTCCTCGTCGGCGTCCTCCCGCTCATCAACTACATCTTCCGCACCCGTCGCCGTTCTGCCACCGCCGTCGTCTCGGAGAAGAACGCGGGCGCTGATGAGGTGGACCTCTGGGTCCTCCGGGTCGCCATCATGTCAGACGTGCTGGGCGTGACTGGATACCTGTTTGCGCGTTCGCCCGCCGTCTTCGTGGCCAGCGGCGCTGTGACGGCAATGGGTGGGCTAGGAACCGCGACGACCCAGACGGCTCTCACCAAGCACGTCCCCCCAGAGAGCGTCGGCTCTCTGCTCGGCGCCATTGGCTTGCTACACGGCATCGCTAGGATCTTGGCGCCCCTGGCGATCGGCGGGCTGTACGCATCCACTGTCGCGTACTTCCCCCAGTCCCCGTTCGTCCTGCTGTTGGCCACGTTTGCTGGCATATTGGTTATTGCATTCTTCGTGAGGCCTCATAGTAAGTTTAAACATTGCCATGCCCCTTTTTTGTCCTTATCTCCTATTTTTCGTGCTTGCTGACGAGATACCCGACTTTCAAGTATATACGAAGGATGAGACTGAATACACCAACACTTCGTCTGAGCGGGAATGGAATCGCGGCGATCTTCTTGCCGAGGACGAAGTCATACCTGTCATTTAGTGTATAGATGCGGGGGGAGGGCTTTTGACGACAAGTTTGAAACCATAGATGGGATAGCGCCTGCGCGCAGAGGCTGGGTGTAAAGTTTTCGTCAGGGCCTTGAGGCGTAGGCGGGGAGACCAGGCGGGCTCATTCCCTAGATCTACCTAGACCATTTCCATCTCCTTACGGATTACTTAGTTGTATTTAACAGCATGCCATTTTCAGTCATATACACCAGCTGCATTCATACGAAACCTAAGTCTATAGGTAGTATCCAAAACTATTCAAGTTCATGGAAAGAACGCAGGTGATAGGTGCAAAGGTTACTTCTCGGGGGATTTGTGGGGGGAGCTCTGCTCCATGCCAAGTACCTTCCCGACAGGCAGAAGGCCCCACTCGAGCCAACAATTCAAGCACGTCCCAGCGACTTCCCCACATTGAACCAGCAGCGTCGCGCGACCGCGTCACGGCGAGGAATTGGCACAGCGAGGAATTCAGCATCCACCATCTCATCGCAGCGAAATATCATCCGCCACCCGCCCGACGCGCCGTCGTCGAAGAGTACCAGACTCAAACTGTCCATGACCAAGACCTAGGCGGGCGCGGTCGGGCAAAGACCGACAGTCACACCGCGCCCCGGCGCCCCTGGCGCCCCGATTCGCGATGGACCTCTCCATATTCGAACAGCTGGGCGAGGATGCAACAGCCAACTCGCGGTACGTCTGCCACACTGTCGACGACATTCGCACCAACCTCGAGGCCATTCTGCAGTCAAAGGCGACCGATGCCAAGGCGGAACACACAACGATAACCTTTAAGCTGCCCGCATCAGCCACGCTGAGGGTAGTCGTGACCGACGCTGAGAATGCCACCCTCGAAGCCGCCGCCGCGCTGGACCCGTCGCTGGGCGGCATGCGCCTCCCCGGCGGCCCGGCACAGATCCTAGCCCTGGGAAATGGCTCCTATCAGCGCCCTATCCGCGCCCACGATGCCATCTCCAACCAGCCTCAGGACCACCCGTTCCTGCAGCGCGCCGCCGCCAAGAGCATCACCGCTGCCTTGTCGCCTCCCAACGAGATCGGAACCTCGTGGATCCCCCGGAGCATCACCCGGGTTCCGGCCGGCTGGACCTTTGAGTTCGTATGCAAGGACTCTTTGCAAGAATGGAAGCGCCAGTTTGCCAAGGGCGTTGCCCTGCCCGTTGTCGGTCTGTCCAGCGGCAAGGATGGTCTGGACGCCGTCAACATGAGCAGGCCCGCCTTTGACTGTCGTGGAACCGTGACCGTCCTCTTCAACAGACAGGCCAAACAGATCGAGGTCAAGTACCACCACACTCCGCTGCACAAGACGGTGGCGGACCTGCTCGACTTTTTTACCCCGCCACCGGAACCGGTTACGCACAAGCGTCCACTGGATGGAGAAGGGGAGGGAGCAGACGGAGCATCGCCTCAGAAGAAGAAGAGAAGGAAAAGCCAGAAGACTGCGGATCAGCAGGACGGCGGCGAAGGCGCAGAGGGCGGAGAGGACGGGTCTGTTATAGACGGTACCCCGGCCAAGACGCCCAAGAGGAAGCGGCCGTCGAAGCCCAAAAAGCCAAAGACTCCAGCAGGGAGCCTCCCGGGTACCACCGGTGGTACTAACGCTGCCGCTACGAACCCAGACGGGAGTGCGGCCGCTGTCGCGTCTGGCGACGATTTCCTCAACCTCCCACCAGGCGAGGCGGCTAGGCGCCGGGAAGTCGCCAACAATCTGCTCTCTGGCAGTGGCATCGACCCCGCAACTCTGTCGGAGGAGCAGTTTAATATCTTTTCAAACCAGTCGCCTGATCTGCAGCAGGAGTCGCTGGCCATGCTCGTCAAGTACGGCGCGGAACGCCTTAGGATCGTCCATCCGGCCAATGCTTCTAGTGATACACAAGCCAGCCAGCCCAGCGCTAGCAGTTTGGTGGATGCTTCCCCTGCGCCCGAGGCTGCCGACTCGGCCAAAAAGACTGCCAGGCCTCGCAAGTCTGGGGCTGGGGCCGAGGCCGGGACTCCTTCAAAGGCCAAGCCACCAAAACTCACCAGAGGGAGGTGTGACGGCTGCAAGGATAAGAATATCAAGGTGTGTATCGAGATTTTGGCATCCGTCCTTTTTTTTTACTACCGTCCATGGTTCTCTCTTGTCCAAACTGTGAACGACCGTGCTGACCACGTCATGAATTCAGTGCTCTAAGATCAAGCCTGCCTGCAGTGAGTGCCAGGCCGAGGGCATAGAGTGCGTCTACCAGCTTCAGCAGACAAAAGGTCCAAGGGGCCAAAAATCGGACAAATTTGTCCAAGAGTCTCCTGAAATTGAGGAGGAAATCCAAGTGCAACAAAAGCCGGACGAGCAAGTGGAGCAGGAAGAGCCAAGTCAGGAACAGCAGATGCAAACTCAACAGCCTGAAGAGGAGGAGGAGGAAGAGGAGGAACCCGACGATCTCCCATCCCCTGGCTTTAGTCGGCCGGCAGGCGCTAATAGCTGGAACCAAACTGCAACGCCTGACTTGTCAACGTACCAGCACCAAGTTGAGACAGTTCCGACGACGGCCGGACTTGCATTTCCTCAGGACCTCGGAGGTTATGTAGATCACACGTCCATCCACGTTGCGGAATCTGTGCCTGCTGAGCCCGAGCCCGAGCCCGAGGTACACCACGTCCAACACGTCGAGCCCATTCAGCAGTCCATGGCCCGCGTTAGCCGCAGCAGTAGCGGTCGTCACAGCTTGCCGACAGGACAGCGCTCACAGACGGCAGTCGTGCCACCAGCAGCCGTGGAAACTACAGCATCTTCGTCTGCCGGCTGGCATCTTCCCGTTTCGTCAGCGGCATCCATGTCGTCGACGCTCATAAGCGCTGATTCCACAGCTGCTGCTGCCCTTGGCTACCACATGCGCACAAGATCCCGCACATCGTTACCGTCTGCAGGTTACGCGTCTCAGGCCATTACACATCATGGATTGCCCGATATTCCAGCTTTGCCCCAGGCGGCACCTCAGCGTCAAAGCCAACCCTCGCCCGAAGTACCGACATATCAGCAGCCAGTGTCACAGCCCATTGCGCAGCCGTCTAGGTCAGGGTCGAGGCAGAGTCAAAGGCCATTAAGCCGCAACGCACACACAGTTCAGGCGCCGTCGCGAGACCGACAGCAACAAAACCAGCAGCACCAACAGCAAACCCAGGCGGCGACGAAAGACCGGCCGGCTTATGGATCATCGACTGCTGAGGCGACCAATGCTTCTGGGAGCGCGTCGGCACAGGATCCCTATGCTCAATACTACAACACCCTGGGCACGGATAATACAGCGACGACCGCTGCCGATCAAAGCAATACCAACATCGCATACACGCCATACTCCAACCAACCCGCCCCGACTGCAGCCTCCACCTACAACTACGACACGAGTGGCTACAACACTCGCTCTCACGCGTCGCAGTCATACTCGAACCCAGTCAGCCAAGCAGCCGTTTCAGCATCGTACACGACCGCCGGTGCTAATAACACTAGCCAGTGGCCAAGCCAAACAGCCCAGACGCGTAGCTCTCAGGTGTACAACACGAACACGGCCACCAACGCCACGACGAACGCATCATCGAACAGCCGAAACGCCCATCCCGGGACCTCAAATTCGCCGGCTCTCCAGGGATACAACGTGCGGCCGCAGTCAAATTCTCCCCACACAAGAAGCGCAAGCCGAGCATCATACCATCAGCAGCAGCAACAACACCACCAAGTGCCTCAGGCCCAACCACAAGCACACCCACAGCGCCATCAGCGGCAACAGCAGCAACAACAGCAGCCGCCGCAAAAGCACCAGCAGCAGGGTTACGGGTCTTATCTGCAACAGCCGCAACAAGATGCTTCATCCAACCATCAGCAGCAGCAACCACAGCAGCGGCAGCAACAGCAACAGCAGCAACAGCAGCAGCAGAGCTGGTATGGATTCACCGCTGCTAACAGCAGTAACGGCTATGGGGCGACGAACAATCTGCAGCAGTCTTCGGCTAGTGGCGCTTATGGGGCGACACATGCTGGGGGCGGCTCGAGCTCGTATGCCCAACAGCAACAGCAGCAGCAGCAGCAGCAGCAGCAGCACCGCTCGGTGAACCTGCAGGGAAGTACATACGGCACTATCGAGGCGAGCGATGCCCTGTACAGCTTGCTGCAGAACAACCAGGGGCATTAGGGAGAAAAGCCAATTGGTCTATATATATGCCTAGATGATATGATTCACTGATTGACAGAAGCTGCGCTTTTTTTTTGCTCTTTACTTTGAAGGAGTCCAAAGGGAAGGCGGTGACGAGGCTGGTTCACTAACGAATTTGTGCGAAATGGTTATGGCACTCCCTTTTCTATGTCCGGATTGTCCTGTTTTTATTTTCTTTAGTTTCTGCGGCTGCGGACATTCGTTCCAGGCGCACGTACTTTATACCCAAACATGCAGCTTTTTACAGAAACCTTGCCTTTATCACCCATCGTGCACTTGCCCTGTCAGGCCCGTCGACCACTAGCGATATGGGCAATCTCCGTCTAGCGGGCGTCACAGACGCTACAAGTCGATGCAAGACGCAGGTTTACGCATGGAACTACCTACGCCTGGAGTGTGACAGATCCTCAAGGGTGGTTTCGGATCTCCTGAGATAACCAGGCCCTTCGCCAACATGGATACGGCGGTAGTTACGTCACAATGCTTTTTTTTTTACTTGTTTATTTGTACAGTACATTCCGAAAGACAGCAGACACTCTTTTCTAGCATGCCATCCAGCCGCAAGATGCCGCCGCTGCACTCTCGGGAACATGTCCTTCCCACCCCCACCCGACGGTCGCCCATACTAGATGACCTCGCCGGGGTCCACGTGCACGGGCTCCCACGGCCTGGCGCCCTCGACTAGCATCTCGCCGGGGAGCCTGGCGTGGGGCCCGGGGCTGTAGAGGTACCAGGCCTTGAGGGCGTTCATGGCGGCGACGTGGCGGGCGTGGGGCAGCGTCGCGGCGGCGCCCTCGCCGAGCTTGTCGGCGCCGCTAAAGATGCCGACGACGAAGACGGGGGTGCGCGAGGAGCGGCCCGTCTCGGACAGCATGCGGGCGACGGGCTGCTCGAACTCCTCGCGCTTGCAGAGCGTGGCCAGCTCCCGGATCGGGTTCCGGAACCCGAAGAGCGAGGCCAGGTCCAAGCGCCGCGACAGCACGTGGGCCTTTACGAAGCCGACGGCTACCTCGCGCCCGCAGTGCGCGTAGAGGGCGCCGGCGACGGCGCGCACCAGGTCGGCGTGCGCGTCCTGCGCCTGCAGCCGCTTGTCAAGCTTGAGCTCGGGCAGGGGGCCGCCGTTCTCCCCCTCCTCCTGTCCCCGCGCGCTCTCCTCGCCCTCGCCCCCCCTGCGGCGGCGCGGCGGCGACGGCGGCCCCGCGGGGAGGGCGTCGCCGAACTCGTCGTCCATGACGACGCGGCTGTGCAGGCTGTGCCTCCAGCCGAGCGTCTCGATGCGCTCGGCGTAGGGCCTCACGTAGCCCCACCTCGTGGCGACGCCGCGGGGCCGGGTCGTCGAGAACTGCAGCAGGCCCGGGTCGACCTCGTTGCCGGGCTCGGCCGCGGCCTCGACTCCCCAGGACCGGGCCACCTTGGCGAGGGCCTCGGGCCCGGCGTAGCCCCTGGTGGCGGCCGCGGCGACCGAGAAGGGCAGGCGCGGGTACGTGCAGATCAGCCACTCGTTGGCTAGGTAGTTGACGAGCGCGTGCCCCACGTAGGCCAGGTTGGCGTTGTTGAAGCGTGAGTCGGCGTCGGCTGACGGGTCCACGAGCGCGCGCGCCAGCGTCTGGAGCGGCAGCTTGTCCGGCAGCGAGAGCCGCGCGTGCAGCGCCGCCAGCTTGGCAGAGTGCAGCGCGCGCTCCGGGAGCGGCGACGGCCACAGCCCCTCCTGGACGGCCTCGTCGCCATGGAGGTCCTCATAGGCGGTTGCTTCGGCTGCGCTGTGCTGTTGGCGGCGCGGCTGCTGCTGCCACGGCTGCCGTATACTTGCTGCTGCTGTTGTTGTAGGTGTATGTGTGCGTGTTCTGGGGAGGGAGGCCGTGGCCATCGCTCGCGTGCTGGCGGGAGGGTGTGGTGATGGCCGGGCGACGAGCAGCTGGCCCGGCCATCTCCTCAGACATGCCCTCTTCATGGGGGCGTCTGGCTGGCTGGTTCTTGGTTGATTGGGACTGCGGGCCCGTGGGCGGTGCCGAGGCTGGGAAGGGTCATGCAACAGAGTTGGCCGGCCCTTGAGCGTTGCACGTCGTCAAGGTCGGCGCCAGACCCCAAGTATACGATTTCGACCATCTCCCTCTCCACACAGCAAAAAAAGTTTCGCCCGGTCCATGGCCCGTCAATTGAGCTCTGCCCCACTATGCGGCACGAGGCTGTGCTGACCTAACTGAGCCCGTTCCTAGTCTTGTCCAATGAAACGCTGCGAATTCGGCACAAGCGTCTGGTACCTCGTGGAAAGTGGGCCATCCCGACACCACCAGCGTCGCCAAAGCTCCGTCACAGAAGCCCCGGCTTTCGTAACATCACGACTTCAATCCACGACGCTCAGTCGAACCGAGCCCTTTTACAAAGCCAGAAGCCACAGCCAAAATGGTAGGCTTATTTGATCCTGCTATTCCATGTGCCCACTGCTAACTGATTGATTCACAGGGTGGCGGTCCGAGAGTCGCGTAAGTTCAATTGACCCCCCTCGACGAGCACGATCAAAGCACCGACGACAGCCAACGACGCCCAACGACACACACACGAGCGCCCATACCTGACACCGAAACCCCCTGACCCAGATACCCCAAGCACGTCTGGTCGCCCGCCGGTGGCTGGTACGCCCGACCGTCCAACTGGAGGGCGAACACGGCCGTTAGCCTCGTCGCCATCGCCGGCGTCACGGCCATGGTCTGGAAGGTCAGCGCGGACCTCGAGGACCGACCTCGAATGCCCGAGAAGGGCCGCTTTTACCCGAGCAGATAGTATGTCGCCCCAGAGCGCTGCCGTGATGCCGCGGGACCCGGGTGGATGCTCGCCGCTGCGGCGTTCGGCCCTCCGTGTCCGGCTGACGGTATTACATACCCCGCCTCGCGTCCGTCCAGGTGGCTAACCCACTTCTTGTCGTAGCTGGAGCAAGCAGGTGATTGAGCACGAGCGCAGGGAGAGGGAAAAGGAGAGCAAATCGGGCGAGCAGTCATCATAAAAGCACGTGCTCGCATGCCGGCCCTGCCGTCGCTGCTCTTGGCCCCGTGTACATAGATCAGGATCGGGATCTCCAGCCACAAACCATTTCTCTTTTCCCTCTGACCAAGCCTCGAGAAGGGCTCTACCGGCCACCGGAACACATGCCCCTTGTTGTCTCCCTGTCACATCGCCAGCTTTTGGCCAAGAGGTATAGGCAACAAAGAATGTCTCTCAAGACAATAGGTATTCTTTCGCACCACCAGTGTCTCTTTGAATCTTTTGGCCCACATTCCCTTGTTTTTGGAATCAATGCCTGACTTTCAAAGGCCTCCATCCAGGTCCAGTAACTGTAGTGCCGTTTGTTGATGCTTTCGAGTCCCCTATATATTCCTATATGCCTCGTCACACCTATCTCTTACTCGTAAGTAATATAGGCTTCACAGGAAGGCTTCACAGGAAGACTTTGTAAAAAGGCTGTCGCATTAGGCATGTCCGTGGCTCCCCACTCGAGAAACGCCTCAGCTGCTTGCAAAATGCCGGATGCCGACAGCGTCACCCGGGTTGGGCAGTTTTTGCCGCTTCCCAGGGTCGCCCTTCTCAGGGACCGCAACTGCCAAAAGATCGCCGTGTGCACTATTTGCTACGAAGATACCGTTTACCGGCACGAGCGCAGGGTTCCATCTCCCCAGGACAGCATGGCCATTTTGCCGTGCGGTCATATATATTGCCTTGGCTGTATTACGGATACGCTTTCCAGCGGCCGCGAGGCCGAATGCCCGACCTGCCACATTTCCCTCCGCCATAGCGATTGCGGGCATTGCGTTCGGCCGCGGCTCCTGTACGAGGAAACCCTGCTGACGCTGCCCAAGGTCGTCAAGTCGGCCGCCGAGCTCCCGAAGCTCTGCCGGCCGTGCACCAAGGCGAAGGAGGTCAAGCATGCGATGTACCTCCATATAATCTTCTCGATCGAAACCAGGAGGCTAACGGAGCTTTATGAGCGAAACCAAGATGAGGGTACCTTTCAAAGACTCATCGAGGCTGACCGCCTGAGCCACGAGATTGTCATGAACTCATTCACCGCCCAGGTTGACTGGTAACCTAGGTTTGGGCATTTGCGAGCCATTCGTTGCGCAGATGGGAGCTACTTGCCTCATAGACACTGCAAATCACCAACATATATATATATATATATATATATATATATACGTAAATCCCGATATACGTTATCCGCATGATCTTGGGTGGGCTAATACCAGTGATAACCAGGCCCCTGACAGAATCATCCGCAATGTGTCGAGCGAGATTTGTATTGTCACGGGAATGTTGAGACAGCCAGTTCCCGAGTAAGGAGTGAAGCACACCCTGCCTGTGGGGATAACCGTGATCATTCAAGACATCAAGCGCCAACTGTCTAGCAATCTCCGATATACCACATAATGCCAAGCTGGCTGTCGGTAGCTCTGTGGTTGCGGGGGGCTTCGTACTGCATTCCAGTCCCAACCACACTTCCGCATACGGTTGTTGCTTTTAGGACATTTCTTTTTTCGGTTTGCGTATCCCGGCAGGATCTCCTTTGTCTTGAAAAGTCACAATAATGAGCTCCTAACCCATCCCATTTTAATCCACCTGCTTTCTTTACCTCTGTATCCATCCCACACGATCCAAAACCACTTGAACCCCTTGTCCGTATCTGACAAAGAAAGACTATATACGATACTTGTCCCCGAGCTGCAGCAAGCATTATGTTCATCCAACCAAGGGTTTTCAATACGTTGCAAACCAAGCACGATTCCGGTTCACCAACGCCAGTCATAGCTTGAAATCACCACCCCATACCCAACTCTGCGATGCGCTTCATGGACATGGATAAGGACGCCGATGAGAGCGATTCTGGCAGCATATCCAGCAGCCCGCTGGCCGGGCCGACCAGCGCCGCCGCCCCCGAGGAGGGGCGCGGTCCAGAAGGAGCGGCCACGTCGATCGTGAGTCGCATGAGGAAAAGGCTGGCCGAGGCGGCGTTCGGCACCGCCGAGCCCGGTTCCGCGCCCACGCGCCCCGGGCCGCCACTGCCACCGCCCCAAAAGCACCGGCGGACCCTCGCGGGACCGGGCACCACCACCACCACCACCCCTCAAGCACGGGCCGACGAGACCGCCGCCCCCCGCCCCACGCCGGCGGCCGCGCGGCAGGAGGGCGGCCTCGACCACCCGGACGTGCCCGCCCCGACCAGCACCGCCGAGTTCCGGGCGCTCCTGGAGCGGCTCCGGGGGGCTCCTCACGGCCTGCAGCGGCGACCCGGACCTCGGGCGCGCGCGGCTCATGGTGCGCGTGTGCGAGGAGCTCCGGCGCTACGGGGCGGGGCGGCGGCGGGCGCACCGCGAGGCCGTCGAGGCGCTCGAGCGCCACATCAGCGACGGGGCCGACGACGACGAGGTTGGGTGGCTGGTCGGGGCCCTCGAGGCCGCCCGGTCCGTCGAGTGCGGCGATAACCTCCTCATGGGCAGCACCGAGGCGTACTGGGCGCACGCCAGGTGTCTGGATGGGCTGCTGGTCGAGCTGGGGGCGAGGATCGAGTTCCGGGAGTTCCTGGACGGTGGCTCTGGGATCAGTCCGGTCCGCCGTGTTGATGGCTTTGGGGTGTATTATGAGGTGTAGGAAGGGGTCTCTGCTAGAATACTGTGTTGATAGGTAACCCGAAGCGAATAGAATCGCAGCGACAACCCGGTTATGGCTTACTAGTTCACAGTTGAGAGGCGCGGGTTGCTGTCACATCAACCGTGACACCCGAGAATAAACATGAGCAAGACAGATCTGTGTGCCCATAAATGAATGTCTGCGATTGAAACTACACACGCTTGCCTATCACACTGACAACTGACACCTAGACCCCTGGCTGGGGGTACTTTAGCCTCTCAGCTCCACTGCTCACGTGTGGTTGGTGTGGTATTTACTGTCCCGCGCTCTAAAAAGGATAATATACTGTCTGATAAAACGCCGTGCTCCGTGATTCTCATGAGAAAACAATAAGAAAGGTAGTAAAAAAAAAAGGGCCCCATGGCTTGCGCCTGAGACAACAAAACACACAACCTCACATCACAGGAAGTAATCAGCCACCGGCTTCTTGGCGGGCATACCGCGAGAATCCTGGGGAGCGGCCTGGAAGACGCGGTAACGGCGGGCGGGCCCGACGCGCATCTCGGCGTCCTGCTCCATGAGGGCGCCCTGACCCCAGCCGCCGTTGCTGCGGTTGACGTCGCCGTTGCTGCGCGAGAAGACGCCCTGGCCCGACTCGTCCTCGCTCAGCTCGAGCAGGGCGGCCACGTTGCCGCAGCGGTAGCAGTAGTTGGGCGCGGACCAGACGGTGACGATGCTGGCGTCAAACATCTCCTTGAACCCCTCCATGACCAGCTGGTGCGCGCGCGCGATGAGGCTGAGGTCGTTGCGGTGGTTGAAGACCTTGACGATATCATTGCCAAACAGGTAGCCGGCGCCGCGCGGCGACAGGCCCCAGCCGTCGATATCGTCCGGGTCCGACCAGAGCAGGTCGCACATGGCGCCGTCGTGCGGGACCTCCTGCTTGCGATCGAGCAGCCGGATCTTATCCATAGTGTCGATCAGCGGGCTCAGGCCTCCGTGCACGCACAGCACCGCACCAGCGGGGTTGCCCACGGTGCCCCCGCTCGACCCGGACGCGCCGCTGCCCGGCGGGCCCGTCTTGGACGGCGTCCCCGTCGGCCCGGCGGCCGAGGAGGAGCCCTCGGGCGAGGGCGCGCCCCCGTTACGAGCGTCCTCCTGCTCGGCTTCGGGGCGTTGCTGACGTGAAAAACGCGTAATGATGTCACCGTCCGCGTTGCACACCTCGATCTCGCAGTCTTTATCCGCGTAGTCCTGGGCCGGGACGGAGTGGTTCGGGGAGCCGAGCTGGTTCGAGGCCCCCAGCACGATGGCGCCGAGGGCTAGATAGTCGAATACATCGCAACAATACCGCCATACGTTGGCGCTGCCGTATTTGCGTAGGCACTCGTCGTAGAAGCCGTAGACGGTCGTGATTTGCCGAGACTCGTGGTTGCCGCGAATAAGGGTCATACGGTCGGGATATCGGACCTTAAGGCAGAGCAGGAGGAGGAAGGACTCGAGGGAGTAAAAGCCGCGGTCGACAAAGTCGCCTGTAGCGCACCCCATCATGTATCAACATCATCCACACAGCGCCAGGTGGCTTGCGGGTCCTTGGGGCAGGCGGGGAGAGAGGGGAACGCACCCATGAACAGGTAATTTGTATCAGGGACGTCGCCGCCGACGCGGAAGAGCTCCATCAGGTCGTGGAACTGCCCATGGATGTCGCCACAGATCTAGACAGAGCGTGGGATTTGTTTTAGTGGCCGGGCCATGCGAGTCGGCTTCTCAACCACCAGCAAAGCGACAGGTAGGTAAGGCCGGTACATACAGTAACAGGGGCGGTGACGGTGACCACATTGCCCTCCTCGATGAGGAGCTCTCTAGCCTTGATGCAGAGCTCGCGGACTTGGGCCTCGGGGATGGGTCGGCAGGCCCGCAGCTGAGCGATGGCCCTGCGATGCGCGACGGCATACGCATGTTAGCCAGGGGCGCTAAAGGGAGAAGGATTGAGGTAGGGCGGCTTGGGCTGGGCTAGCGAGGGGCTCAAGAAGCGAGGGGTGTGTGCTTGCCTGTCAAGGTCGCTCATCTTTAGGAATCGCGCCGCCGTCCAGGGGAAAGTGTCTTGGACGAGAAATGCGGTGTTGCTTGACCAAGCAAATCATGCCATGACCTTCTGGGAATTAGGAATATCGGCAGTCTGCAACAAGCGCAAGAGGCTCTATCCAGTGGTTCGCTACAAAGGGTGCGACGTTTCTATGAATTCTCTGTTTTTTTTATTCGTCGATCCGTTGCAGCGACGCGGGCGCTCAGCTCTGTCGCGCAATCCATTCGCGCTCAGCGTTGGTGCGACGAGATGATGTATTGGCCCCACCCAACTAAAGTTCGTGCATATGTGGCTCGGCACTTGTGGCTTGGACAGCTGCCTGTGGCTTTGAGATTTTGCGCCGAACCTTGCCAGCCCAGCCAATGAGCGTCCCTCAATTGCCATCCATGAGCTCCAACTTTGATCAGGATATTTCCAGGCGCCCCTCCACAGCCAGCTCAACTGCCCGCCCGCCCGAGCAGAGAAGCACAGCTCAACTTGGGGCGAATTGGGAGCTTGATGCCCTAGAAATAGGGTCATTGCAATGTCGAGGCCAGACAATCTAGTATAACCAGCCGTATGTGTTGTTCTGTGCCTGTACCAAGGTACCGGGGACCTTGGCACCTGGCGCTGACCTACTGCCCAACGAAACAGAAGCCACCGCGACGACGACGGCGACGACGACGAAGACACCTAGCGCCTGGCCTTGAGTGCCAGTCGCCTGCGCAGCACCCCTTATGGCGCCACCACACCTCCATCCACGGTCGCGCATGACCTCGTCCCTTTTTATGACCACCGTCTTCGCGAGCTTCTTCGTCGTGGCCCTGCCGCATGTCCTACCATGCCCTGCGCCGAGAAAGGCCTTCCTCGATGGCGAAGTTTCGGTTGACGCAAATGGCAGGCGCCGCCGCCGGAGGAAGCCCCAGGACCCCGAGGTCAAGGGCGGAATCGTGCAGTTTGACGTCATGAACGCCCCCGTTGAGTCGTCGCCCGCAGAGCCGGCCGCCGCAACGAGGAGGGAATGCCCAGTGCCCAAGCCGGGTGGCGTCGTGGGCGAGCTCCTAGGATTCAGGAAGTCGTCGGCAAGCGAGCAGACAGAGAATACCAGGAGGTGACCACACGGGATGATGCGCCGCTTGTCGCATAGCCAAAAAAAAACGTGTATAGAAGGGGCTCGGCCGGTGGCAGCAGGGAGCAATGCCACCAGGTCACCAATGGCTGGCGAGAACGAGCCGACCAAGCCACGATCTACTTTGCTACATAAATTCACGCCCGAAACAACGAACGGGCGGCGATATCTAGCGCTGAACCCTACAGAATAAGGCCTATGATAGAGGCGTTGACCCACGAGATACACCAGACATTTCATAGAATGTTCCAGCTTGGCGCCATTTTGTTTCTCTCGGCATCCATAGCGGTACATCACATGTGTATGATGAGTACGCAGTGCGGCTACGGAACTTGGGCCTTCTCGTGGGAGCGAGTCGCGATAAACTTCTAAATCGAGGTCGCCAAACACCCCTGATCTGCAGATCGGGGAATATATCTCGTCTATCCTGGCCTCCCCTCTGCATAATGTGCCAGTAAGCAGGCAGTAAGATGGCTGTATTGTGGGTGAGGACTTCTCATGGAATCCTGGACGGATGTGCGCCCGGTCCCCGTGCTTGCCAGTGGGGCTAACCCGAGCCGTCTGAACTTCATGCTATCCGTCGTTCCTCCTCCTAACCCCTCTAGCCGGGCTAGGACGGGCGGCTATCACATAAAATCACCCAGATTTAGAGATGAGGCGCTGCCAATAACAGCCTTTTGGTGCGCTTGTCCATTCAGCAACCGCTGGGAAGGAGGTTCACGCAGATTAGAGAAGCATATCGGCACTACGCAAAGTCGTAAAATCCCAGGTCCCTCAGTTTGGAGTTGGATACCTTAGGTACCCAGAGTTGGGGTATACCCCTCACAAGGCGGTGACTTTCATCACCAGGTTTTCTGTCACTTATTCTTTCCTTTTCTTTTGCCTCACATTTCTTGCCCGGCTCGTCGATCTCGCGGTAAAAGGCATATTTGAGCTTCTTCTTTTTTGTGGGGACCAACTGCTAACGTCCGGATATGCATATGCCCCCCTGCTTGGTCGGCAGTCACAGTCGAAACCGCCTGTCGCTGTGGTATGGCATTCTTGACAGCCGTTACTCAACGAGGTGTCACGAAACCGCCCTTCTCCACAGAACTACCTAGATGCATGGCACCACACTGTGCCCGGCACATCTGCGCTTGCCTCCCTGTCCTTTCGGGGGTGCATATCCTGGAGACTACTCTTGGCGTAGGCTCAGCCAGCGGGGGCAAGGCACATCTTCCGGCCCTGAGAGGGTGTCATCCCAAGGCGATCAGGGAGCAAGGACGGGTAATTCGGCGAAGACACTGACCATGGGACCGGGGCCAGCCTTCCGGAGGCCAGGTCTTGGCTCCCTTCAGCGAGCCTTGGGACAGCGGTCAAACCTTGCGGATATTGACTAACGTAGTATTCTCCGTGGCAAAAGAGGCCCATGCTTGGTATCCGGCCGTCTCTTGTTTGTCTTGGGACGACACCACCGTGGGCCGATGATCATCGCATGGGAGCAAGTCTCACCAGCGTGGCATCGGGGAGGTTCCAAACCTCAGCGTCGCGGGACTTGACCTGCTCCGTCTCGGTCATGATTCCCCGGTTCTCCAGACGCGAGATTCTTTAAGGGCTGGCGAAATGGAGATATAAACCACGTCGCTTCCCGCCGTTCCTCTGGTCTAGATTCTTTCTCCTCATCCCTGGAGGCCATCAGCACTCTCTTCACATCTTCAAGATACCCTTTGCTTAATTCCCTCTTTCAAACACCCCTTTTAAAACCTAATCTTGTATTAATCAGAGCTGTGCTCTCTTAATTATCTTTCTATCTTTTCCAAACCCACTTGCCATCTTCAACATGAGGTTCAGCACTGCTCTCGTCTTCTGCGCCGGCCTGGTGTCGGTCAGCGCACAGGCAGCCCAGGGCGCAACCGCGAGGAGCGAGATCGCCACCTCGGACTCGTACCTGTCCTCGTACCTGGGCAGGCGCCAAAACCAACGTGCGGCCGAGGCTGCCAACGGAAAGGCCAAGGAGGGCGAGAAGGCCCAGAACAAGGCCGGCGCGGAGAAGGCCAAGGAGGGAAAGGGAAACAACGCGGCCGAGGGCGAGGAAGAAGCCGCCGAGGGGGAGAACAACAACGCGGCCGAGGGAGAGAACAACAACGCCAACCAGGGCCAGATTGAAGAGGGCAACGCCAACAACGGCACCAACAACGCCAACAACGGCACTGAGAATGCGGGCAACGACAGGAACAACAACAACGGCAACAACAATCAGAACAACGGCCAAAACAACAACAACAACAACAACAACAACGGTGCGGGTGTCAACCTCGGCCAGGGCTTGAGCCAGGAGGACCTCGCTCGCCTGCTCGCCGGCAACAACAACCTGGGCGGCATCGACCTCAACAACCGCGACTCCATCCTCGCCGGCATCGGCCGCCTGATGAACGGCCTCTGCGTCGGCAACATCTTCAACGTCAACCGCAACCAGCTGTTCGCCCTCAACTCCAACCAGCAGCTCCAGCTCCTGTTCCAGCTGCAGCAGATCCAGCAGCTCCAGCAGCTCGGCTTCGTCAACGGCGCGCAGGTCCAGAACCTGTTCAACGTCGGCTTCAACAATAACAACATCTTGGCCCTCGGCGGCATTGGCGGCATCGGCGGCGTCCCCGGCATCAACGGCTTCAACTTTGCCGGCTTCAAGCGCGCGGTTGCCGAGCAGATGAAGGTGAGCTCATTCCACTCGCCCTCGCAAAATACTACCAAGCCCCCCTGAGAAATGTGCGATTGCTAATCATGAACGTCGACACCATAGAATCTCAAGAGGACCGAGCTCCGCCGTGGAGTCCACGCCAAGAGACAGCAGTGCAAGCAGGCTCAGCAGCAGCGCCAGCAGTCGGGCGACAGGAGGCAGAAGGCGTAAGGAGGAGAGACGTGCACAGAATCAAGGCTAAAGGCGCTGGGTGTGCCGGGATCCATGTCTTGGGCCATCCTGGGAGGCGAGTGCCGTTGCATGTGCGGGGGTGAGAGGCCGCATTGCGCCCGAGCCCCCCTTGTATTCTTATTTAGTGGGGACATGCGGGGGGTTTGATTCGATACCAGCCATGAATTTCAACGTTTCTTGGGCCGTGCCCTTGTCGATGATACCCTTCTCGGTTCATGACCCATGCTCCAAGTGCCGGACTAGAGGGGCCGTAGCCTCGGGCGTTGCCCAAGTGATCAAGATGGCCGGTTTCGCTGGAAACAAGGGCACTTTTCTTGTTGGCCCCATGTGGTCTGTACCGATTGCTACGCCAAGTAAATGTGGCGTGGCGATGCTGTGGCAAAACGTCGACGATGTGTTAGACTATGTGTTTCTAGCTGTCTTGACGGCCGCCTGTATTGTCCATAATGGTTTACGATTAAGTCCATGTCGGATGGAGATTAAGAGGAAGGATTCACATGAATAGCCCCCCTTGTGTGGACTGACCATTATCAGACGATGAAAACGCCGAAAGGGCGGTTGGCCCGAGCTCTCCAGCAAGCTACCGCATCCTAGGAATTTGAGCACGAGCACAAGTTGAGATGACAGGAGTTTAAACTCCCCGGCCAACTCGAGGCAAAAAGCAAGCAAGGCAGCCGTTGAGGGAAGGCCCCGTTGTTGCAGCGCCATTAAAACGTTGCGTTAGTGGCGGCGGATGCAGGGTGGCAGGCAGGTTGCCCAGCCCGAAGGATTTGTTTCAACCACACACGAGGTGGTTTTCAGTTCCCCTCCCACTCCTCCTTTCCACCACCGCGTCACCGTGCTGCCCTGACGCACGTGGGATTGCTTTGCCAGCGACCCGGAAGCATAGGGAGCTTGAGCAGCTCGCTTGTGCGATGGGTGCGACCATCCAAGTTCGGCGAGTTCGGGAGGAGGTTTCTGGAAACACACAAAGGCTTCAGTGGGGGTCACTCGACGAGTCGTCGGCGCCCCATGCAATGACACAAACAATTTCCCGAGAGTCAGCTCCCGAGAGTCAGCTGTCTGGGCGTCAGTCACTCGATGCCATCGCTCGTCATCAATTTCCCGCTCGTTGCGAACCCCGATCGGAAAGCAGGAAAGGGGGCAGCCGCTAAATGTCCTGCCAGGGCCGGCTTTTTGCATAGCTGGCCGTCGTATTGCTGTCTTCCGCGCGGGACGTGCCTCACCTTGAGACCTGCGACAGTTGGTGACTGATGAGTCCGGCATCCTTGTCCAGTGCTGCGATCAATCGGGACAGGGCACCACAGTGAGTGGAGGCCTGATCCCAGCATTGAGATGTTGCAATAGCCAAGCCGCTAGGCTGACCCGTTCGGAAGGAGCTGGCCCCCTGCGCAGCACGGAATTTTGAAGCTTGGGCACCAAAAAGGCTGGGGGAACCCCGCGAACTAGTGGAGTCCCAGGTGGCTCCCAACGGCTGCTGACGACTCAAGACGGAATATATCCCCGACCCAACGACGTCGCTGCATTTACCCACTCACTCTACCTCGGACGGCGAGCCATTGAGCTGCCTGCTTACGACACATGCTTCGGCGGCTTGGCGTGAAGAAGAAAGACAACGCCCGAGAGAAGGAAGCAGAGATTCGTCTGTGCCCGCCCTGTCGCCCTGGCCAGCTATCCTGGCGCTGGTCGCATCGTGGCTTTCTGCGTTTGACAACGGCTTCACTCCAAGACAAACGTCGCCGCCGACAACGGCCGTTCGCAATGCCCCGCCGACAAAAACGCACACAAGACAAGCGACGCCTCGCCGCATGGCAGGCATAGTCTAGCAGACGCCATGCATGTCTGGCCGAGATGCTATCCGGCTTCCCGGTGGTGGAGGCTGTGCGCCGATAACTTTATGGACCCTGATCCATCCGAACTTTTAATCTGTTCTCCGGGCCCTGCTGCTCGGACGTCAGGCAAGGCCTGGGCTGCAGTCCTCAGCGGAGTCGATCTCGGGGACTTCCCCTGCTGAATAGAAAGGCGTTGACTGGGTAGCGTCAAGGGCCCGTGGCTGCCACCCAAGATGACCTGACGAGATTGCCCTGATTCAAGGCCAACTAACATCGCAATTTACCAACTGACAAGGTATGTGCCACACACAACATGTAAGCAGGTGCCTTTGATAAAGACTCCAGAATTTGTTTCCTGCGAGGGGAGAGCACACCCCAGGCATGACATGGCTCCCTGGCTTTCAGCCCCGAGAGGTGAATGCAACTGCGCGACTCCACCAGACGAAGGCAGTCGTCAAAACTGCGTACTTTGTGAAAATGACTTTACGGAGGCTTGATCGGAAGCACCACAAGGCGTGGCCAGCGAAACGCTGCGAAACGCGCACTAACCCTCGGCGTCGATCAGGGAAAATAGCATTGGGCCGCTCGCGGAAATCGAGGCAAGCGGTGCGGGGGCCCACCACACCGACCTCCTGGTGGCCTGCGGGCCCGGCAGTCGATGGGAGGCACCAGCCAGCCGGGCAGCCGAGTGGGCGCAAGGGAGTTGTGCACGAGCCTTGGCGCATGGTTGCGCTCCATTCCGCCGTTAAGGTTATTCTGTCTTGGGGCCGAGGGGGATTCCCTTCCTCCCACGAGCACCCTGCCCCTTCAAGCCAGCCCCTCCCTGTCCGTCCCAACATCGGCCAGAATGCCTTCCGTCCATGACTTCCCGCCTTGTACAACGTCTTCGTCTGGTCAGCCCGTGCCGGGTATTTACGCCCCCCCAGGGGTGGAACAGGCAGAAGAGACCAGGCGATCCCAGCCGTTCCCTCATTTTTGCCCCTCGCGAGCTGGCTCACATCTGAATTCTCGCGTTGCCGAGCAGGGAGGCGGGTATCTAAGTAGATAGCTACTACTTTGCTACATACCCAGTCTGAGGCAGCAAGTGCTGTTTGGGACACGAGTTGTTCGGACCTACCAAGGATCATTCTGCTTTCTCATTCCCGTCCTGCCGCCACACGAGCTTCCTGAGCACCTCCATACCCTGCGGCTAAGATGCTTGCTGTTCACCAGGGTGAAGGAGTTGGTGAAAAAAAGGAAGAAAGTGTTTCTCTTATGCTCCTCACATGCCGCCACCCCTGGGACCCTGCCTGCTGGGCCAGGCCCAGAGGGCGTGGCCCCTGGCAGCCGCCAGCAACGCCCGTTTTACCCAGCCGTTTCCGTCCGGAGTCTGACACACCCCGGAAGCATCCCTCACTGCGCTTCCGAGGTGGATCGTCCTCTATTCGGCCCTAGGCACATGGCGCTTGGCGGCCGGCTAGTGCCTCAAGTCATTTGCCATTGGGCTGGAGGCCTGATGGCCAAGAGGACGAGGCAGGATCGTAGGATCGAGAAAGGGCATCCCGCTCAGGACGCCAATCTTGGCAGCCCAGACTTGTATATAAGCGGCCGCCAGTCTTGCCTCTTGGACCGATCTTCTTCTGTTTCCTCATCCACACAACCATCCTTTCAGTCCAATCTTAATCAGTCATTCTCTTTTCAGAGGTGAGCCTCCTCGGATCCCCTCCTCCCTCCAGTCCCGTCTTATCTGCGATCTACCAAGATCGGGACAAGGTTCGGGTGCTCTCCTGGCGCTGCAGATTCAGACAAGCTAACATAACCACCGCCATATCTACAGCTGTGCTCTTCGTTCACTTCATTCCTTCAAACTCATAACCACTCTCATTTGAACATCTTTTTCGAGCTGTGCTCTTTAATCATCTTTAATATCAACTCACGGTCTTTCAAACCAACAAACCCAAACCACCCTAAAATCTAACCACCCCACCCTCCATCAAAATGAAGGCAGTTTCCATGATCGTTGGCGCTTTCGCCGCCCTGGCCATTGCCGCCCCCACCACCTCGGTCGTCGACACCACCCCCAAGGAGCTCGAGACCCGCGCGTTCGCCTTCGACCTCAACGCCTTCAACAACTTTGGTTTCGCCAACCAGGACCTCGCCTACCTCGGTGTCCTGAACCAGATCCCCTTCCAGACCCTGTACGGCCTGGCCATCAACAACGGTCTGCAGCTCAACGCCTTCCAGGGCCTGTTTGCTCAACAGGCGCAGTTCGACATCGTCTCCCTCATCCAGCTCGCTCAACTGCAGGCTCTCGGCCAGGTTGCCCAGCTTGGCGTCTTCAACGCCTTCAACCTCCAGCAATTCAACTTCGCCCCGCTCGACCTCGGCCTGCTGCTCCAGAGCTTCAACGGCTTCAACCTCCAGCAGTTCGTCGGTGCCGGCATTGTTCCCCAGATCGGCGCCATTGCCCAGCAACAAGGTAAGCACCAATCTCTCCTTTTCCCTAATGAAACAGAGCAACAAAGCATCAGCGGAAGCAGCCGCACCCAAAGGAGCACACTGGCATCGGCGACCCTGCCCTTCACTGGCAATCTGCAGCACTGCCCGCACCGCCCAGGGAGTGACTCTAGCTTCCCACCACCTCATGAGCACCCGCGGGGGAGTCTCCTAAACTCTTCAGAGCACACACACACCCCTTTGGGTCTTGTGAGGTGGTGGGATCTCGAGCTCTCATATTTACTCTGCCAACCCCACAGAGTTTCTGAACCTGGGCGGAAGTGGCTCGGGCTTCGATATCAACAACAACAACAACAACAACAACAACAACGACAACAACAACGACAACAACAACGACAACAACAACAACGACAACAACAACGCCAACAACAACAACAACAGCGGCGATGCTGTGACTGCCGAGCAACAGGAAGCCCAGGAGGGCAGCTCCTCACAGTCCAACTAAGCTGCCACCGCCGATCGCCATGCTCCTTGGGTGCTCCTGCTTCTTGCGAGCGATGTCCGCCAGACATACGATGATACCATGGAAGCGTTACTGATAGTCTTTTCCCTATTTACAGTTGCCTTTGTGCCTGGCGCCCCCTTCGTCGTTGGCAAGCAGTAAAAGAGCAGACTGAAAGAGGACTGCTTCAACTGGCGCTTCTCTCCCATACCTGCTTGACGGGAGCCTCAGGATTTAGTCCTCGCGGCGGCAACATCAACAGCGTCATCTTTTTTTCTTGTCTTTTTCCTACTCTTTCTTGTTCCCTCTCCTCTTCACGATGGTGTTTACTGGGTAGACCACGATGGGGACGCGAAGACAAAGCTTTGGAGGTTGTGGTTTTCCCCCCATCTTTTTTGTTTTATGACTTTTCGCCCTCGCGAACCAGTCAAACCCAGCGAGCAGTGTGTGGATGACGGAAAGCCGTTAATCGGGAGGGTTGGGGAAAAAGACCGCCTTTGGGGGTCTGAAACCCATGGAATTGTGTGTGTGTACGGTTACTTCCTCCCAAGAATTCCCGGGCACTCTCTATTCTCGCCCCTCCTCCTGGCAACTCATCTTCATCGCTCTGCGGTGCTGGGGTGGTTCTAAGGGGTGCGGGTGTCATAGTGGAGCGGTGTTTGTGTGGCTCGCGCCACGATTCGGGTTTCTGGAGAGAAACGAAACCGGCACGGGATTGGATCATCTTTTTCTTAGGGGTAATACTATTCAGATTGGACTGAAAAGACTTGGTTGTTCTTTCTTCTTGAAAACAGCTTCCGGACCTGATCAACATCTCTTTGCGACATTGACATGCCGCTTCTTGAAGATGGCGGCTTGCTAGCGGTACCGTTTGCTTGGCGTGACGGTTTTGGACCCGTTGCTTTTTTGGCCCCTTTTGCATCTGGACCTTGAATTAAGCATATTTTTCGCTTAAGAGCCGGGCCAGGGTGGCTTTTAGGCCGATGTTGGGCTTTTTTACTTTTTACCCTTTTTTCCCCGTCCCTTGTCCGCTTCCCGCTTTTGTATCAGATCCAGTCAGGGGGGCTTTACGGCTTGGGGCGGGACGGGATTGCCTGGTGCTGGTTGATGTCGGGTGGGGTGTAGTAAAATGTGTGATGCTCAGATTCCCCGACAGGGCCGCCCAGCCCCAACGGTTTCACCCTCAGCCCGGGCCGAGCGGGCGGTAGGCGGCAGCCCAACGGCAATCAAGACACATGGTACCCCAGCTGTGGGGGAGGGGGCAGCGGAATGTGTCCACGTCTTGTGAAATGCCATATGTGCCTATACCAACCCGTCAAAATCCTGGGTGTCAGGTGGCACGTCATCCTATATCTGGGCCGAATATTATGCGCATTTCTGTTCCTCACCGCTAGAGCTGCACCCCATCTTCCGACCACGCCGGCACCAGCTCTCGAGCAATCAGCATGGGCCAACCTTATCCCTTGGTCGTCTTCTTCGTAGTCCGCCACGGCGCCCTCGACGACGCCGGCCAGAACCCCGAGAGCCCTCCTCCCCTGCTCGTGCAGCTCCCCGTCGGGCACGCGAGAGCTCGGGACCCGGTGCTGCTCCAGCAGCTTGAGTATGCCCTCCATGCGGCTGCAGGAAGAGGTAAATCTCGCGCACGCCTCCGCCCCGCACCCCCC
>NW_008804548.1:3054592-3070811 GCF_000145635.1 Gaeumannomyces tritici R3-111a-1 | reverse complement strand
CCCCCCCCNCCCCCCCCCCCCCCGGGACCTGCCCCGCGCGCACAGGGCAAAGAAAGATGTCGTAGCAGGGTGCTGCCGCGAGGGAAGCCGAAGAGCTCCTCCTCGTCCTCGCTCATGCTCCCCGACGGCGACCGCGGCGTCCACCCCGTTGCGCTGCAGCATCACAAGGGGTCACCTCGACGTCGCACGCCATGACCATGTACTGCAGCGCCGCGTCGCCGCCCCCGTCCGCGTCGCGGAGGTTGAGCATGTCGGCCGACATGGCCCCCCAGCAGCACGCCGATGATGAGGTGGTCGGCGTGCGAGATGTCTGGGCGGGTCTGCCCCGCGCGTATGGACGCGAGGCCGTGGAGCGGCGTCACGGTTTCTTCGACGTCGAAGTAGAAGCCCGACGGGCCGAGCGCCGCGACGGCCTCGACGTCTTTCTTGGAGACGGAGCAGGACGAGCGACGTCAGGGCGTTGGTGACTTGGGCGTCGTCCTCGCCTGGCAGCTTGAGGCCGAGGAAGAGCTCGGCTGCCTTGTCGTTATTAGCGCCGATGGCGTTTCCGACGGCGGACTCGAGCTGCTCGCGGCCTCGGCGCCGGCGGTTACCCGTGGTATCTCTGCGGATTAGCTCGGCGATATAGTCGGCGTGGTCGCAGCATCTGGTGGCTGCGTGGAAGAGGTCGAGCGAACCGTTCGGGCCAGATGCGATGTTCATTTTTAGTTGCCCCCCGTCAACCAGCGCCATCAAATACTTGAAGACTAACGGGCTATCGGCTCTGACTGAAAGCAAGATGGAGTCCTGTCCGTTGAAAAGCCCGGGGTCGTTGAGGAGATGGTCGACCGTTGCTCCCAGGCTCTGGGACAAACAGAGAAGATATTCAAAAGCGGCGACGGAATCAGACACAATAATACTGTGCCAAACCATGGGGGAGTTCAGGGGCCACGGTAATGTCTCCCTGGAACTGGAGTTTGTCGTGCAAGTGCAGCCTTCCAGCGTCGACTCAGAGCCCATGTACTGCATTCCATGCGTCAGGATACACCGAATCGTCATGGTCTGCGCGCTGACGGCGCCAGGGCCGAGCTCTAGAAATGACGTGACCGAACGCGGATGGCACTGAAGGGTCACTTCAAGTAGCTGCTCGAGCTCTGCGGCGGACACAGGGGTCCCAGCTGGATCAAGATGCTCAAAGCTGGGAAGAGCGGCCAGCTGCACGTGTCTGAAGCAGCTGACCGCCAACACAAGGATCTGGTTCATATCGCCGACCGGCTCGCGTCGCTGTATGTGAAGGTTCACCAGATAGCGAGCGAGGTGTATATGGCCGAGCGGCAGGGCGCACGAGGCAAGGGAGACATCTTGGGCCACGAGCTGCGGCGTCAATACCGCGGCGTCCTCATCGGGGAAGCTGGTGACAAAGTGCAGGACGTTTGCCCCGTGGTTGGTGACCAGGCTCAAGTCCGCTCCCCTCACCAGCAGGAACCGGAAGATCTCGAGATCCATATTCCATGATGCAAGCATGATGGGAGTCTTGATTTCGCCATCATTGACTTCCCCGGCCCCGAGGAAATATTGGTCAATGCCCAGCCCAACCTCATCCACGAGATGCTTTACCGACGGCAAGTCGTGATTGAGCATTGCCTCGTGTAATTTCGTAAAGCTTGGCCCGATCGGTACGGTCAAGCCGAGCAGCGTGGCAGTATCCGCGACCCGGCCTTGGCATCTGGAAATTTTGAAGACAAGGAGTTGCTTGGCTGCGAGCGTGTCTCGATCGAGACACGCCGAATATTGTTCCGGCGAAGACATGGGGCTGTAGATTCCGTTGACTGTCACTGGGTCGCGGAATGCATCCTGTAACTGACCGAGAGTGAAGGTACCGCTGAGGAACGATTCGTCCCAGTAAAGGCATTGGCTTTTGCTCCATGAAGGCGGAGGACGCAACTACAAGGCAGACTTCCAGTTCTTTCCAGATTCCGGGTCCGAAGTTGACGACGTCGGGTCCCAGTCGAGGATTTGCCAGCTACACGCGGAATGGTCGGCTTTCTTGTACGGGTGGCACAGGCTGGTCGGGTCCTTGAAAGAGAAGCACATACACTCATCAGGCCGAACTGCGCTAGGAGGTCTATGGGATGGACAACTTCAAGCGAACGTCCATATTCCAGTTTCCCTACGCCAGTGTCCCTTCGCAGCTCCTCGAGCTGCTGCATGACCGCAGCCTTGTGCTGCCTGCCAGTGGGAATCGAATAAGTTCTCTTACCAGCCAGAACCCGACCAAACTGTTCAAAAGCAGGGCCGTGAAGTCAACTGGGGATTGGGCCAATGCGTACCGTTGCCTAGCTGGCCAGATCCCACTCCGAATAAGGCCACGACTGCTCGCTACACTGTAGAATCCAGCCATTACGGCTGCCGCAACGAGGCGCTTGTTCGGGTTGCGGTGAAGGCACATCCTCGCCACCCTCTCCGCCAGTTCATCGACCCGGACCGAGCCCGCGTGCTCCTGTCCAACCACCCTGCGCAGCGCAAAACACCCGAGTTCCGCATTCTGCCCTGCCTGGGCCTCCTCCAGAATCCAGACGGCGGCACCCGATACGACGGGTTTGTCTTCCGGAATCCCCACGAGGGTCTCGAGCCTTTTCCTTTTGCATTCCTCAAAGGGCTCCACAAGAATTTCCGAAGCCAGAACGTCGTTTTCTTCCGCAACAAGACCGCGGACGCCCTCAGCACGGAGCAAATCTCGTTACCGTACCTGATTGGATTCTCGTACGCGGGGCCCGACAGGCCCGGTGAGGCATCCATGGAACGGCCCGACGACGACGGGCCGGACAAGCTGGACTTTTACCGCCATCCCAATCTCCGCCAAGGAGTCCACGCGCAGAAATGAAATTTACCGCCTGAGGGCTCTCCTGTTCGAAATCGGCCGGTAGACAAGATCTGCGGAGAGGACCTGAATGGGACTGGGAAGCACGTAGCGGACGAAGAGGACGTCCGCCGTCATTTGCTAGCAGGCTACCGCAAGCCTCTCCCCAGCAAGATGGGCACCATATACGCGTCGGCCGTTCGTCGCTGCCTCGAGGGAACCTTCTCACCCTCTGCAGCAATAGTAGATGACGGCGCCAACGACGATGACCATGATTTCGTGCATGAGTTCTGGTCCACGGTTATCAAAGAGCTGGAGCGCTGCCACACCTGAGGCTCAATCCCTGGGAAAGTTCTAGAGGTGTCGTGTTATTCCATATTTTGATCGGTCAAGGAGCGAACGTATCAGGTTAGTTCACATTTAGGCCCAACGGAGGCTGATTACCAGAAGCCCGCTCATCCAATCAATGCCAGCCATTCTGGTTCCGGTCAGGCTGTGAACTTCGGGCACGCACGCAAAACATTGGTGAGGCATCCCACCTTCGATTCAAACTTTGATCTTCACTCGCAAATAATTCAGACTCCAATCGACTTCGATTATCATCGCGCGGTAATCGAGGATGTCATCATCTTTTTCGCTCTCACGGCGGTCCGTCGCCCCAACCTATACGACAACGCACGCTTACACCTTTTTGCCTGAGGGCAGCGTACGACTCCTTCGGCTTCTGCCAAGCCCTGACGCGAGGTCCCGAATCGAATGCGAGCTCCTCGCCTTTCCGGCGCTAGACTCGGAAGCAAGCCATCCGTACGAGGCCCTATCGTACGCCTGGGGTGATGAAGAGGCGGCAGATCCAATCTATATCGACGGCAAGAAGTGGCGCGTCACGGCGAACCTGTACGCGGCCCTGTCGAGTCTTCGACACTGCTTTCTGGAAAGGGTTCTCTGGGTCGATGCTATCTGCATCAATCAGGACGACACGGCCGAGAAGAACCGGCAGGTTCAGTCCATGGCAAAAATCTATTCCAAGGCGAGCCGCGTGATTGTTTGGCTTGGAGAGGGAACAGACAATGGTGCCGAAGCGCTTGAAGCAATACGCATGGCCGCCCACCGGTATCATCACACAAGCCCGGCTTGTGAACCAGATCAACTGGCCAAGGCTGAAGAGGAGTCCACTATTTCACTCCCGAACGATACGGACCAGAAGGCCATCCTGGACCTACTTCAACGGCCATGGTTCCAGCGAGTTTGGGTTAGTTGTAATACACCACTTTTTGTGAATGGGGTACTGATACGCTGCGTTTAGGTTCTCCAAGAGGTCGCTGCTGGTCGAGATGTCCTATTCAAGTGTGGCCCTAAGGAGATCGGGGGATATGCCTTCTGCCATGGTATCGACGTATTGACGCCGTACTTAGGCTCCTCGCCCCTAAGTAATCTCGCAACTTCCGTCGCCTATCTCATCATGGATTCGGCCTTCCGTCCCAGGTCCGAAATTGGACCGGTCGCCCGATTGTCCCTCAACATCCGCCCGTTGGGCGAATTGGTGGACATGTACAAGGACCGCAAGGCGACGGATCTTCGCGACAAGGTTTATGCCCTCCTGGGCATGAGCTCGGACGATCCGGGCGCGGCAGGGCTTTCCGCTAGCTACGCGATCTCATGGCAGGACGTCTTCCGGGACGCTGTGCACTTCTGCCTCTCTTATCAGGCATCTGTCATCACCTGGGATGGGAAGGAGGTGGCAGTCGTGGAAGCCGACGGCCGCTTTCTGGGTAAAGTGATTTCGGCGCACACCGACAAACAACACGTCCGGATCACTTGGAGGAATATGCCCATGTCCAACCAAGACGGCCAAGGGGAGTTAACCCCATCTGATTTAACCTTCCGGGCGTCAGCCATAACCGTCAAGAAAGGAGATTTTGTGTGTCTCCTCAAAGGTGCATCATCCCCCACAATTATCAGGCTACGCGATGGCTATTCAGTCATCATCTTATCGGCAGTTCCACGGACAAGCATGTCGCCGCAGTGGGCAGATTCCATAACGAGCTTCCCAACCAGATTTCTGTTGGTCTGGGATTGGGGGGGATCCGAGGAGAAGCCAGCCGAATGCTATAGGGACTACCTCAACAACCGAGGGGTGCCCGGATGCTCGATTGCGGGGTGCATGTGCTCGCATTTCCTGGACATGGCTGTGAAATGCTGGGACGTTTATCTACTGCTAAGCACGTTGAGGCAGTATGAAGAGGCAACGAAGCATCTGAAGAAGGCGATATACATTTACGATATCGGAGCAGCGGCGAGGAAGGTGAACGACACGGGCGGCCAGGAGCACATCCGCTCGAGACAGGAGGACGAAAAGGCACTGAACGCAATTGACGAGCTCCTTGTCAGTGGCGAAAGCGCCACTATCAAAATCAGAAGCGAAAGGGCTTGCCTGAGCCTACCGCACTGGGCTTTCGGGTGTGGCCACGAGGTACTCGGACGGCTGCTGATCGAGAACAACGTCAACATTGAGACGAGGGACATAGCTGGCGAAACGCCTCTGCAGTGGGCCGTCAGAAATGGGGCCGAGGCGCTTGTCCGGCTGCTGATCGAGAACGGTGCCGATGCCGGGCCTTGCGACCTGGAGGAACGAACGATGCTGCATCTTGCGACGCACCATGGCCACGCCGAGATCATAAAGCTGCTGGTCGTGGAAGAGGGCTCCGACAAGGAACGCGGGGATGGACATGGGCAGAGGCCATTGCATTATGCCGCGCAGCGTGGGGATGTGGCCCTCGTAAGGCTGCTGGCCGTCGAGCTTGGTGCTGACAAGGAGGCCCAAAACTCCAAAGGGAAGACACCGCTGCACTCTGCGGCGGCGAACGGCCACGTGGACGTCGTGAGAGTGCTCGTTGAGCTCGGTGCGAACAAAGAGGCCCAAGACTGTCAACGGAAGACGCCGCTACACTCGGCCGCGGCACGTGGCCACGTGGGCGCGGTGAGAGCGCTTGCTGAGCTCGGTGCCAACAAACGGGCCCAAGATTACAATGAGGAGACACCGCTACACCTCGCGGCGGAGCACGGTCATACCGAAGTTATGAGGGTGCTCGCCTTGTTTAGAGCCAAAGAGCGTGCCAGGAATAACAATTGAAACACGCCGCTACGTTGTGCGGGAGAGCGCGGCCACGCGGACGTGGTGAGAGTGCTAATAGGAACGTACAGGTAGGCCATTACATTCCGCCTTGAATGACGACCGTACGGCCGTCGCCAGACTTCTTGTCGTGGAGCTTCGTGCTGACAAGTATGTCTTTAATCGGGCCGGAAGAACACCACTGGCTTTGGCGGAGTAGAAGTTCAACACAGTCATGATAGATCTTCTCAATATGTAGGTAGGTAGGTAGTTGTGGAACATTAGGTGAGGTGATCGCTATACGAGTCACCTCGACTGATTGCAACGCCTTAGCGCGCTCTGGGCCACTACTTATTATATCACGCCGTGATTCTATCGTCCAAATAATGGGACTGGCCTGCCTACGTGGAATGTGTTGTCTTGTGCTTCATGTGCACTCTTCCCAGAACTAAAGCACCGCGACGTCTCATCGGTTCCCAAGTTGTGTGCCCTCTTGATCCCACTGCGAGTTGGTTCAACAGTCAGCGGCAGACCAAGCAAGACGAGTGGATCACTCTGTGCGCAGGGCCTCCAATAGAACGGAACTGTAAGAATAATAAAAAAGAAACTCACAGTTATTTCTATTGGGTCGTGGTCGCCGGAAAACTTGTGGCCGTTGAACCATAGCTCGAACCGGATTTCGGCCGGCGCGACGATGACGCGGACGTCAAAGTTGCAAACATAGAACCTTTTGCTCCGCCTGAACCTCCCGCGGGACAGCTTCTTCATCTCGAGCTCGCCGATGGGAATGCCCGAGAGGTCGCTCTTGACCGTGCAGAGCTGCTTTGCCCTCTCTGTTTTGTGGTCGGGGCCTGGTCAGCTTGCGACTCCAGAGTCTCCAGGGCTGGTCATCTGGAGATAGGGGGAGGGAACATACCATCTTTGATGCTCTTGGGCAGCTTGTCCCTGTCGCTGTTACAGATCATTATTATGGCGTCCCAGGCGCGAACTGAGCTCTCGGCATCAATCTTTTGGCTGAAGCTCGACGCCAGGGGGTGGCTGGGATCGATCATGTCGCCCTTGAGGATAGGAGCAAGGCGTGTAAGCATTCATTTTGCGCTTGGCAATAATGTCTGGGAACGAAAGCTCACCTTTTTGATGACCCAATCTATTTGTCCAGTCGCACTGAAGCAACCCAAAATCAGATAGTTAGCCTCCTTTCTGACCTGGGCGTCGGTAGATCCGCCACAAGTTTCCACTCACTATTTCTGCCCGTCCAGCGGGTCCTCCTTGATGTCCTCGTCAATGTGAATCTCCGGGTTGTACTTGATCTTGCACACCAAGCCATAGTTTGCCCTGGCGCGCCGCTGCACCAGAACCGGCTTGTATCCCGAGTCCAGCTTCTGCATCCTGTCGAGGAGGAGCCCCTTGACGACGACAAGTTGAGGGTCTGGCGCCTGGAGGATCTGCATCTGCTGCGCGCATGGGTGTGGCCTCTTGGCCAGCTCCTTCTCGAGAGTGTCACGAACATAGGCGGAGCTACCCAGCCCTCCGGAGAGGACCATGTAGTTCTTTAGGCCAAGGTTAGCTGTGCGGCTAAACGCGCGAGTGAGCCGGAAGCAATACAACTAACCATGTGCGCCGATTGGTAGTTGGAATGCACCCAGTCCAGTTGATCCCTGATCTTGTTGAGCATGCTCTGGATGTGTGGGTCAAAGAGGGACTGTATCTCCTCACTGTAAACCCAGCCCGAAGGTGCTTGTCAGTCGCCATATCCCTGTGAGGCGGTTGAGAGCTTGGGTCAAAGCTTGGTTCAAGGGGCGGTAGGCTCGACGTACCGTGAGAACAGCATGCGCCCAGACTCTATGCCGGCGCCAGAATGACCAAAGTTGTAGCCTACCCCTTCCAACGGGAGCTTGTACACCTCGGAAGCGTACACGCGCTCGCCAAACTTGTGCTTCATGATGCGGAAGCGTTCGCTGCGCACTAGCCTATGGGCACAACCGGGGGGCAGCTGGCTCTGCAGCTCCGGGAAGGGGCGCAGGCGGGAGGCGACAAGGGCCAAGAAGCCGCGGTCGATGAGGGTGGAGCCGATCCCGACGCCGTCGACCTCGGCCAGCTGGGCCAGGGCCGGGAAGGGCCTCGAGGCCTCGACGACCTGCATGACGGCAAAGTCGGTGGTGCCGCCGCCGGCGTCGACCGACATGAAGATGTCGCCCTTGACGAAGTCGACGGCCGTGTTCTTGACCGTGGCCACGGCGGCGGCCTCGGACTCGGTGAGGTCGACGGCGGCCGTGTGCTTGGGCCCGCCCGTGCCGAAGCCGGCGTCCTTGATGACGTCCTTGAAGGTGTTGACGATCTCCTGCGACCGCCACGTCGTCGGCACGCTGAAGATGAACTCGACCGCCAGCCCGGCCCAACCGCCCGTGCCGCACAGCCCAGCCTGCGACTCGACCGTCTCCTTGACGTGAGTGTAGATCTGCCGCAGGTAGTCCGAGGCCAGCAAGCGGGCGTCCTCGGGAGACTCTGGCGCGGCCGTGATGCCCTGCTTCTGGGCCTCGAGCAGCGTGGCCTTGTCGAGGAAGATCTTGAAGAACTCCCGGCGGTCCTTTTTCTTGGCAGACGGTCCTGCAGCGGCGTCGTTGCCGGCGGCAGCATCGGTGGTCTTGTCGCCGTTGGGGCTCACCTTTTCGCCATCGCCTACTTGTCCGGCATCGCCTTCTTCCTCGACATCATCTTCACAGAGGAAGCCCCAAGACGACACGTGCTTCTCAGGGTTGTAGACGAGACATGTTTGCACCTTTTGCTCGTTCTTTGCCGAGGCTCCGGGCCAGTTGTGGATGACCTGGATGGGGGTTTGCAGCGCCTCTGCCTGCTGGGGCCGGGCCCATCCGACACCTGAAGCGAGCGGCGGGCGCGGGGGGAAAATTCCCGAGTTTTGCGATTAGACTACTGTGCCTCACCACACGTCGGCAAATCGATGGCGCAGCCCAGCGGCGGGAGATGCAACCTACCGGTGTAGGTGGTCCCAAAGTCGATGGCGACCAGAATATCGGGCCTATCATCCATATTCTTCTGTTTACGCGTACTTGGATCCAGGAAACCAAGCAGAAGGAAGACGTGATGCGGCAAAAAGTGGCTGCAGAAGCCTGCAGCAGGATTGGAAGTCGGAGGCAGAGAAACAGCACCCGACAGGACATGCATACATAGCTGAGCAGTGCCCTGCAGCCTGCCCACGCTGGACCATGACAGGCGTCAAAACAAAAAACTGGGACCGTCGGATCTAGAGCCCGACGCTGTGGAGGCGGGCGGTGCTGCACGCTTGCTTGGCCAGGCTCCAGAAAGGATGACAGATGGGGCTGCCACTGGTTCGGCAATATCGATCCTTTTCCGGGGATTATCTCATTTGGCATCCCACCCCGGGCTGCTCCCTGGGGCCCCTTTTCCCCTTTTCAGGATGCGGACTCTTTGGTTCAGCATCTACAAGAATTGCAGACGTAAGGTAATTAATTATAGCGCTGTGTGGAAAACAGCCCTTTTCAGCGCATGCCAGGCGTGTGCAGAGCACAATTAGACAAACACAGCACAAGCACAGCCACGCAATCGAGCGCTTTTTTTTTGGGGGCCAAAATGAGCTGTCACGACCCGACAAAGAGCCCCTGCAAGGAGCGTGTTGGTCGTGGCGTCGTCGAATTACGCTTGAGGAGGGTGAAGCCTACCCCTCCCTTGATGCGGCTAGCGTTACATCAGGTGGGGCGGACCCCGATTGTCTCCAAAGAGCACTGCCGCGAACGCCAACAGCCACTCCATGCAGAGCCCCACTCCGTCTGCACTGGGCGGGGCGCGAGCATTTTCTCGACGTGGGCGGCTCCTCGATGCAGCCAAATGGATTCTTGCATCCCTGCTTTCCGCTCTTTGGGTTGAGCCATGGAAACCCGGCTGAAAAACACGCGCCAGTGGCCTGACCGCCCTGCGCAAGCGATTGGATGTCAGCACCGTTTTTTGTTCCGATCCTGTCTGTGACCTGTTCGTCTGATGGTCGGCACAGCCACCAGCAGCCTGCCGACGGATCCCGCATGTCTAGCATCGATGCGTCTCTGTATTATGCATTTTCAACTACCAGCAAGCAGGAATATGCTCCGACCGGAGCCGGGCGCTGCGGTTTCTTGCACCCGCACATCGCTCGATTCACAAGCCCACGCTAACGCGCCCTGCTCGTTTTACCCGGAATAAGATGAAGGACCGGGGTGTGGCCATGACCTTGGCTCGTTGGTGGGAGGGGCGTGCAGGCGCCTGACAGGGTCTGGCGCAGCGTTGCAGCTGATATCAGAGCAGCCAACCATCAAACATGGTGTTCCCGCCGCATGTCGTCTACCGCGGCGCTTCATACACCTCCCTACTTGCCAGTGTCAATGCTTCGTGCGCCTCCATGACTTTCGCAAGATCCTGCCGTTGCTGGCGCAGCCGTGGCTTCTACTGTATCACCTGCTAGATATTCCGACGCCCTACGCAGCTGCGTTGACTGGCATGGCAGCGGGCCCCTCATCGGCGGGCGAGCCTTCCAAGCCTCCGCCTAGAGAGTCTACACCAGCACCAGGAGCAGCCGAGGATGTGAAACCGACACCACCGCCATCACCACCATCTTCAGACTCTCCTGCACCGCCGCCTCCTTCGCCCCCATCGTCACGTGCCCCGCCGTCACCTGCACCTCCTCCGCCCGCATCCGAGAACAAGCCCCGGCAGACATCGACAGCTCCTCCACCTGCAAAGACTTGGGCGCCTGCAGCTGACATCAAGCCATCCTCCCTATCATCATCAAGCACCGCTAGCAGCAGCATAGCCAACTCCACCAGTGGCTCCTACACCAACTCCACCACCCCAAGTGGCATTGCTGGACTGACAAACGCCCTAGGCGCGGCCGACGGCGGCGCGGCTGCCAGTAGACCGGGCCTTGGTAGCGGGGCCGTGGCCGGCATTACGCTCGGCGCGGTATTGCTCGGATTTGCACTGGGCGCCCTGGTGGCCATGTTCTTCTTCAGGAGAAAACACAGGAGAGCCGAGAGCGAAACCGCGCCCGCCGCCTCCTCCTCTTCCTGGCGCCGGTCAGGAGTCGTCGAGCACATCGGCAACAAGGACGGCGCGGGGATGTCGGCAGCGCCTGCGGCCAAATCCGCGCCCGCTCGTCAGCCTTCGTCCGCTTCTTCCGCGTCGTCATCCATCCTTTCGCCATTGGCTGTAGTGGTCAGAGCGGCATCGGCGCAAGCAGCGCATCCAGCGTCAGCCACTGCATCAGACCCGCTCCGGCTAGACCAGTTCCTGCTTTCACCGGCGCCGGACCAGGCCATCGCGTCGGAGCTGCAGGCTCTGGATCACCTTATTCAGATGCACGTCGAAAACTATTACCATCTAGGCCGCATGCAACCGTCGACTGCCGTCCGCGACGAGCTCCAATGCGCTCTCGTGGACCTGGGGCTGGGCAAGGAACCATCCGAGCCGACCCCGGCGCAGGTGGTCACTCTTGCAGTGAAGCCAAAAACACGGCATGCGGCGTTGAGGCACATTATCGCCAGCGCCATGTCGCAGAGCGTGGCCCTCGGCTCAACGACCAACTATTCACTGCTACCATCGTCGTTACGTCTCTTTGTGAAGGAGATGGCACCAACAGAAAAGGACCGGGGCAGTCCAAAAGGTATGTCGGTGCTGCTCACGCATTCTATCTACCGTTTCCCACGCGGCCAGTGTTTACTTAGTTACTGACGTTGCTCTCTTCAAAAGCCGTTTCTACTGCTCTTACACGATGGCGGCAAATGTCCATGTTTCTCATCCACCCCAATAGGTCCGACAGGAGCACATTGGTTCCGACAGAGGCCATGGTCGGTGATAAGGTAAATAAGCTGGCAGTGGCTCTCAACAAGCTCCTTGATATCTTTGTAAACCCGCAAGGATCAGGCCAGCAGCAGATCCACCTGCACGACCTCCTGATGGAGTGGGCAAAGTTTGGATACCTGCTGCTCTCCCAGCCGGGAGAGTTCTGCCTGCGGCAAGTCGCCGAAGGTCAGCCAGGGCAGGGCAAGGGCCACCTCGTCGTGTGCCCCGGACTAGTCAAGGTTGGGAACGAGCAGGGGGAGGCGTACAATCCTTCCAGAACCTTGCTGGCCCCGGCAACGGAGCGGATTTGACTCACGGGGGGTTAGATGATTGTTTCGTAGACGGAAACACTTCTGTTCTCTGGAGCGCAGGCTTGTTGGTAATTTCAAAACTCTTGAGGGCCATGCAGCGGCGGGACGGAATCTTGGGAGTGCCAGTCCACCATGACATATCACATCACCGCGCCAGGCTATATGAAATGCAATACTGAAAGCCAGATTTTTGCTTGTTGTTTCCCCTTCTGCATCACCCGTCTTGGCTGGCGGCGCCTAGCGGCAGGCTAGCGAGGGGGACCTGAATTAGCCCGTTAGGCCTCCATCCTCCCCTGAGCGGCTGCTCGAGCAACCGGCTGCTTGGAACCGCGTCGGGCGTACTGTATGCGAATGCAGAAGCAAGCACAGGCCAGCCTGCGGGCTGGCTGTTGGTTTTCAGGCTTCTCTGTGACCCCTGGTCGCTGTCGTGGCCGCTGAGGGAAGGACCCCTGATTTTGCGGTGTAACCCCCCGCCCCCCTGCCCCACTGTGGGCAGAGCAGGGAAGGCTGGCGCCCATGGATGACCCCCCATGTCACCGCTGGGAACCTCAATGGTCCTGAGTCCGGGGGCGTTGGAGGATCATGGGAAAAATGGCTGGGCGGCTGAAGGCAAAACAAGGCAGAAACAAAACATAAAAAGATCCTCCAGCAGGAAGACATTGAACGATGCACAAACGCCGCGAGGGCAGGTAGACAGGAAATGAGTCGCCTGGTCCCGCATCGGGCAGTGGGCGCGTTATGCGGGTGCCAGCTCATCTGCGGGCTGCCTGTGCATATGCGCCAGGGCGGGTTTTTGCCTGGCCGATGTCAATGTGTGCCCTCTTCTGATTTGTTCTTGCGGGTTGGGCGGTGTTTTCTCCTTCTTTCTTGACTAGAAGCAGAAAATCCATCGCATCCCACAATCCCGCCCCATTCCGCCATTTGGAGCCGATCCCACCCCAAGGCAAAAGAACCCCACCGCATCGCATGGATCGTGGGACCATTCCTCTGCTTCCTGCTGCGCCTCCATCGATCATCATCAGACAAACCCAGCCTAACCTATTTGCCCCCCTGTGGGGTTTAGATCGCATCGGTCGGACTGTCAAAGCCATCCGCCCATTCTGTAGTTGCCTGTTGGGAAGGACTGGGCAGGGGGTCTTGTCATGGTGGAGAGCAACGCGTTCACCGGCCCACGGCTCCGGCGGAGGAATTCATGGGTATCGCAAGACCAGAAGCCCGGAAGCGAGTTTCTAGCCCATCTAGCGTGGCTTACAGACCCGGGAATGCTCCCAAGAGGGGAGACTGAGAAGGACGTGTCAGAGGATCGGCCTTCACTCCTCACACCCACGGCCAGACACAGCCCTGTCCATGTAATACCGCAGGCTGCATGACCATCACCACCCACCACCACTACCCGCTGTCCATGACTTGTTTACAAGTGAATCCTATTTTGGGCTACAGACCCGCGCGGGACCTGCAGCAAAGCGACTGTTTCCCCCTCACGCCCTGCGTTCCCGCTTGCGGGCGTGATTCTGTTTGGTCGAAACGCGCTGCACAGGCTGGCAACTACACC
The DNA here is from genome assembly GCF_000145635.1 of Gaeumannomyces tritici R3-111a-1. Taxonomy (NCBI): domain Eukaryota; kingdom Fungi; phylum Ascomycota; class Sordariomycetes; order Magnaporthales; family Magnaporthaceae; genus Gaeumannomyces; species Gaeumannomyces tritici. Next base: position 3,057,153 of record NW_008804548.1, on the reverse strand, counting down.
TTTGCCCTTGCCATTTTTTGTTTTCGTCTTTCCTTGCTCTCTTGCCTTGTCAGGTAGAGGCCCAACTTGGCACGTGTGGTGGATGGATGGGCCGCCAGTTGCGGTGGCCAGAGCTCGCTTCCTGGCGCGAATCGACTGGCGTTCTACTCGTAAGTCGGGAACCAACCACTGGCTAGCTTTTTTTTTTTTTTTTTTTTTTGACAGCCCGCCCTGCCCTCCGCTATTCATGGTGGCCCTGCCAGCGAGGGAATGTTATTAGGGTGATTACCGCGCTCCTTTCCCCGTCGTCATAATTCCCAGTGTGAAACCAGCAGCAGGTGGCATCCCTAGCACGACCACGGACCTGACTCAGCTTCATATAGAAGAACTGGAACGCCCCCAAGATACAGCCGCACACAATCCTCGTCGCTTTTTTTTTATCTTTTCGTTTTGTTTCAAGCAAAACAGCGAGCAGCCCCCTTCCTGCTAGCTCGCTCCTCATCCTGCAGGTACGACACAAGGCATTTCCCTGCCATACACAGTCGAGAAGCAAATACCACACACAGCATAGACACCACACCATATACACACAAACACATCCAAAAATGGGCCCCAAGACCAAGGCAGAGCCTCGGCAGAGGTTCAGCATGCTCCAGTCCCTTCTGGGCGGCAAGAAGAACAAGCGGCAGTCCACTCTTGGAGGTAGGTTTTCGACTTTTTTTTCGTTCTTTCTATGAGGTGGCTTTGACCAGTCTCTCTCGTCTCCCACGCCATCCCAAGGCCCTCTGCAATCCTCTAAAGCTTCAAGACGCCCAAGCTAACGCCGGCCGCCATGAAGAACCCGTGCTGGAGAGGCCAGGCGACAGACCGCTGCCGTTCCGGCCGTCGGTGGTAAGGTCGTACACGATGCCGATGATCACGACGGACCCGCTGGCGTCGCACCCGGTCAGGCTCGAGTCTATGCACGGGTCCATCACCGACGGCACGTCGTCGAGCGGCTCGAGCATCAGTGGCCTCAGCATCCTCGGCGACATGGCCGTCGTCACCTCGGCCCCCGCCACCCCGGGCGGCAGCGAGCAGCAGCAGCAGCAGGCGTGGTCCGGCAGGCCGACCCAGGCTAGCAGCAGCGCGGGCGCCGTGACGGGCCTGCAGGCTCTGTTCGCGGACCCCAACGACATTGCCATCTTCTCGTCCCCGCTCACCGCCAGCCCCGCCGCCACTGCCGCCTCCAGTCCCGTCACTCCCAGCCCCGTCACTCCCATAACCCCCGCACCCTCCAGCCCCAGCAGCGCCGACACGGACAACCACAAGTTCAGGAGCAACATCGTGCGCAGGACGCGGGCCAGCAGGCCGTCGTCGAGGGTGTTCAGTCCGCAGCAGCCGTCGCCGCTCTCCGCGTGCGAGGAGGAGGCGGCCGCTGCCGCCCAGCAGCGCAGCGTCTCGGCCCCTGTTGCGGTCACCCCCGCGGCATCGTCGGCGGTCCCCGCACAGCTTCCACCCAGGCCGTCATCCTCATCTGGCGCGACGACGGCAGCCCCTACCACAACCACGGCCACCACCACGAGCGCGACGACGATGACGACGGATCCCTTAAAGGGCCTGATGCTGCAGATCCCAAAGGTGCCGCAAAAGAACGTGAAGCGGGTCTGGAACCCGACGGGCGGCCGCCTCCGCAGCGTCTCGCAGGCGCCGCCCAGCCCCATCGCCGAGGAGGCGGTCGGGCTGCCGCCGCGGCCCGTGACGGTGTGGGGCTCCAAGGCCTGGGAGGGCGCCGCCGCGGCCGCCCCGACGACAACGACGGCGGTCGCGCGGAGCGCGGTGGAGGCGCTGCCGCCGGCGGCGTGGTGCAGCAACCTCACGACCAAGGACATCGGCAGCCTCACGCCGCAGCTCGGGTCGCCGGGGTGCAGGCCGTCGTCCTCGTCCGAGGAGTCGCCCATCTGCCTGCCCAAGATCGATAGGGGGCCGAACCTGTCGGCCATCTTTGCCGGCCCGCCCCCGGTCCTCCCCGTGTCGATGGCACCAGCGCCACCGCCGGCGGCCAAGCCCGTGACGCGACGCCACACCAGCCCGGTCGAGGCGGTGTACGAGCTCGAGGGCAGCAGCGCCGAGGAGGACATCTACGACGACGACTACGACTACGACAACGACAGCAGCAGCAGCAGCAGCCTGCGCCACAGCGCCGTGTCCGAGGCCTCGTCGGCGCCGCCCGCGGACGCGTGCCCGCCGCTCGATGGGGGCGTGTGCTCGCCGGCAACAAACCACCCTTCGCCCGTGACGCCGCTGGGCTCGTTCGGTGACCTGACGTACGCCGTCGCCAGCCCCGTCGACGGCGGCAACAAGCAGTACAAGGCGTTCCGGCCGGGCCCGGTGCGGGCCGCGACCGATGTCGGCGGCGCGGTGCCCCAGGCGACGCCGCGGCCGCGCGACAGCGGCAAGGCCGAGTGCGAGGCGTGGGTCCGCCGCTCGCAGCTGTTCCAGATGAACGAGAAGACGGTCCCGATGAGGCGGCACATGCCAGAGTTCTAGGGTTGTGACTATGGCGGTGGTGGCTGAGTGGAGGGCTGGGAGGGGGGGGGGGG